>NW_006399928.1:6001155-6001897 GCF_000299155.1 Elephantulus edwardii | reverse complement strand
ACAGAGCAGAGTTTAGGGCTGTTGTACATAGGGTCGCTATGAGTCACAAGCGACTCGACGGCACATAACAACAACAACAACAACATAGTTTTTCCATAATATTTAATTGTTAATATTTGTATTTTAGTTGGCTCTTTTTTTCAGTTTTTAAAAAATTTTCTACTAGTCTATTTACAAAATTCTAATATGTTGTTTTCAAGAACAAATGCTTTCTATCTCCCTCCTCCTCCAGCCAACAAACTGTACAAACTTATGACTAATCTCCCCTCCCCATGCACATCCTCATCCCTCTGCTTCCAATCTTTCCCATTCCTTTTGGATCCTTACACTCATTCTACAATAATGGTTTTATACAATATTTATCCTTATGGAAATGAGTTTGTTCACTCAGCATAGTGTTTTCGAGTCTCTCCCAAATTAGGTAATAATTTATGAAGTCATTGTGCCTGTGTGCTGTGTAGTATTCCGTTGTGTAAATGTACCATAATTGCTCAATCCATTCGTTTGTGGTTGGACATTTAGGCTGTTTCCATGCTCTTGCAATGGTAAATAATGCTGCTATGAAGATTGGTGTACAAATCTCTGTTTGTGCCTCAGTTCTCATTTTCTTAGGAAATATTCCAAGTAGCAGAATAGCTGGGTCATATGAAATTTTTATGTTCAGCTTTTTAAAAAAGAAATCGTTTTAATGAGCATTTACAGATATTTTGGATTTCTCTCCCCGCCCAGCCCTCTCCCCCCC
>NW_006399928.1:5999686-6001000 GCF_000299155.1 Elephantulus edwardii | reverse complement strand
ATACATCGCTTTTAAATTATTCACTCCCTCATCTGTTTCAGTGCAGTATACACAATTTATCCAGTTTTTCTCAGTCTTACCCCAACCCTGATATCAATCCCATTTTACAACAGTGGCACCATGCAATATTTTTCCTTTTGCGACTGAGATGTTTCACTCAGCATAATGTCCTCCAGGGTCACCCATTTTGAATAGTATTGCATGAGTTTCTTGTTTCTCAATGCAGTTTAGTATTTCATTGTGTGAATATACCAAAGCTTCTCTGTCCATTCGTTTTTTGATGGGCACCTGGATTGTTTCCAACTCCTTGTTATTATGAACAGAGCCGCGATAAACATGGGTGTGCGTATATCTGCTTGGATGTCAGTTATGGTTTCTTTGGGATATATTCCCAGTAGTGGAATTGCTGTGTCAAATGGTATCTCTATTTGCAACTTTTTGAGAAAGCACCATACTACCTTCCACAGTTGTTGCACCATTTTACACTCCCACCAACAGTGAATAAGGGTTCCAGTTTCTCCACAACCTTGCCAGCATTCTGTCAAATTTTGCTATTCTGACTGGGGTGAGATGATATCTCATAGTTGTTTTTTAGTTGGCTCTTTTATGACACTGTTCCTTTAATCTCTTATTTGGATTATTTATGTCTTTTTTCCCCCTTTTCCTTTTGTTAGTTTTGCTAGTGTTTGTCAATTCTATTGACCTTTTCAAAGAACCAACTCTTGCTCTTGTTGATGGTTTCAATTGTTTTTCTGTTTTCTGTTTCATTTATTTTTGCTCTAGTTTTTATAATTTCTTTTTTTTTTAATGTTGGGTTTTCTTGCTCATCTTTTTCAACTTTTTTGAGCCGTTAGGTTGAATAATCAATTATCACTTTCTCTTCCCTTTTGCTGTGTTTGCAAAACTGACCTCTATTTACTACTTTGGCTATTTCTCAGAGGTTTTGGCAAGTTGGGTTTTCATTTGTTTTAAGACAATTTTTTAATTTCAATTTTGAAGAAAAATTACTTTAGTCAAAGACTTTAGTCTCCACTCCCTTGCAATGCGAAGAACTAGATGGTGCTTGGCTGCCCCTGCTGACATCTTGGCAAAAGATTACATTAAAGGTCTTTGAAAAAGAAGGATAAAAATATGGAGCAAGACTCACAATCATAAAAATGATGAAGCCTTTCTCAAAAAGTTGCAAATAAAGATACCATTTGACCCAGCAATTCCACTACAGGGAATATACCCTAAAGAGACCATAAATGACATCCAAGTAGATATATGTATACCCATGTTTATCGCAGCTTTGTTTACAATAGCAAGGAGTTG
>NW_006399928.1:5995917-5999216 GCF_000299155.1 Elephantulus edwardii | reverse complement strand
CGGGGAGAAGGGTGCAACAATGAATGAATGGAATCCCAAAATCTCTGTAGATGTTCATTGAAATGAAAAATAAACAAACTAAATTTAAAAAAAAATGATTAAGCTTACTGGTTAGATAGGAAGCTCTGGTGGTAAGAAGCTGTGCTTCAATTATGCAAGTACGTGGTTCAAATCTACCATCTGCTCCACGGGAGATGAGCAATCTCCTCCCATAAAATTTACTGCCTCTAAAGATCTGCTGGATGGTCAGCTATGAGTCAGCTCTGACTGGATAGTACACAACAACAACAGGTTAGATAGACACTAGTGAAACTACCAAGAGTATGGCCCTTAGTTATACTTCAAGTTTGGTACTGAAATCATCCTAGAGATGTAACTTCAAACAAAACCAAATACAAACCTATAAGAGGTTCAATAACACCAAGAATGTGCTCTTTAGAACAATTAATCAGATAAGATCAAGAAGGCACAATTTTCTTATTCACCATTTATCTATTAAAGAACATGTAGGTTGTTTCTCGTTAGGGAAATTATGATTAAAACTTCACTGAAGAGTGGAAACACCACCTATGTTAAAGTAAGGAAGAAAAAGACAAATTTGCCTATTATTGTTGTTGTTAGGTGTCGTCAAGTCGTAGACAACTCATAGCGACCCTATGAACAAAAGGGCTGAGCACTGTTCATAGAGTTTCCAGAGGAAAGCCATTTCGGAAGTGGATGCCACTCCTGCTTCCAGGATTATTTTAGTCTGGAAACTCCAGCAGACACTGTCCACCATGGGTAACCATTATCACATTTGGCACATCAGTGTCACAGTGTTCAGCATCACAGCAACCATGAGTTACCTCTGTACAGCAATGCACACAGACCAGTGCTATACCACCTAGAAGATTGTTTGACAGGAAAACAATTTGAACCAGGCCTGAGGGGCGCAGATTAGAATTACCCACCTTCAGCTTGGTAGCATAACTTTCTGTCCACTAGGCCAATGTAGCTCTCTCTATGTCTTCGTTGTTATTGTTGTTAGGTGCCGTTGAGTCGCAGATCACTCATAGCTACCCTATGAACAAAAGGCCTGAGCACTGTTCATAGTATCTAATATTTTCTTTCATACACAAAAATACTAAATATATTATAGTTTAATATAAACCAACATCAGGCTCTTCCAGGTAAAATAGTGGACTAGAACAACAGCTGTTCAGACTCCCTACAACAAAGACAGAAAAAAAGATGATAGCTACAGATGATAATTCTTGAGTTGTGAGTTTAAGAAAGGACAAAGAAATACTTCAAACATTGACTGAAGAGAGAAACTGAATGCATATTCAATAAGGAGAAAGACATAGAACATAAAAGCTTAAATAGCCCATGCAGGCAATTCCGAGCACCTGTCTGGTTGGAGCGGGACAGTAGCAATACTGTTACTAGTGATTAATGTTGTTGTTCTTAATTATCATCAAGTCAAGCATGACTGATAGCAATCCTATGAACAAAAGGGCTGAAGCCTTTCTAAAATTAATAGTTTCCAGAAGCATGTTGTTTAGGAAGTTGATGCCACTCCTACTGATTAAAAGATGATGAGAAAGGTACAATGTGTCCCTTTGTCCTCCATGCCCTTCGGAGACTATGAAAGTGATTTTCCCTTTACCTGACTAACCATCAGGAAGTTGGTAGCATTTTCCCAGTCCATCTCTGCTCAGCTTGAGTATGTCACATTGCACTGGGAAAATCTGCAGTTAGGGCCCTCTCCAAATTATTGAGGAGTAATGATGTCAGTTTGAGGACTAAAGTGCTTTTGACTCAGGCCATGGTCTTATTGATCATTTGCTATGCGTCTGAGAGCTGGAAAAAGAATAAGAATGACAGAAAAAGAATTGATACCTTTGAGCTGCAGTGTTGGAGAGGAACACTGAACATCCCATGGATGGCCAAAAGAACAAATATGTCTTGGAGAGGGTGCAGCAGATGGGCTCTTTGGAGGCAAGAATGATGAAGTTTTGCCTCATGTACTTTGGGCATATTGCTAGAAGGGGCTGTTCCTTGGAGAAGTGTGGAGGGTCGGCGAAGGAGAGAAAGATCCTCGACCAGGTGTATTGACATGGTAACTGCCATGATGGGCTATAGTGTGTCAGGAAGTGTGAGGATAGCACAGGATAGGACATGGTTCAGATCTTTTGTTCATAGTGTTGCTATGAGTGATAGCCAACTCAACGGCACCTAACAACAATGACAACATTTCCAGGCTCATTTCTGTCACAAAGTCCATACATCTTTACAATCATTCCTTCACGGTTTTCAACTTTTGCATTCCAGTCACTAATTATCATTAACATATCTTAATTGCATATTTTGTCAATTTTGGCCTTCAAGATTTGGCAAAATTTTTCAATTCCCTTGTCTTTAACTTTGAGTAATAGTTATATTAATAGTTCTTCCATGTATACACATAGATAACACCCTACCACTTACAACATTGTACTTAGGATAGAACTTGAAATTGACTTTTTGATAATGAATGCAACACCTTCTTCTCTTTTTCATTCCCAAAGTAGTATATCTGTGATGTCTTATTCAAAGTGGCCAAAGCTAGTTCATCTCATTTCACTAATGCCTAGAAGGTCAACGTTCATGAGTTCCATTTCACTTTTAACAACTTCTAGTTTTCCAGCATTCATGCTTCATACATTCTATATTCCAATTATTAAAGGATATTTGCCACTATTATTTCTCATTTTGATTGACTTCCAAAATGGATTCTACCTCTAGTACTATAACCACATGTGTTCCTTTACTGTTCAAAGGGTTTTCAGAGGCTTGCTGCTTAAGAAGTAGATGACTAATCCAGTGTCCTAGTCTGTCTTATTCTGGGAGCTCCATTAAAACCTGTTCACCATGGACTCTTGGTCTTTAGTAATTAGAGTTAAATTCATCCATCTGTTCTTGAGATGATTTTTAAATTCAGGTGGCATAAACTAAAATATGAATATTTTTTTGTTGGACTTGTTTTAAGTTTCTTCAATTTCAGTTAAAACTTTCACATGAATACTAATTAATTGTCTGCTCCACAGCTGACTGCAGGCATTATTATTGCTACTGATATTGAGCTTCCTCACTGTTTCTTTCCACAAATGTAATTAACCTGATTTATGTATATATCATCAGCCAAGACCCAGGTATAGAATCACCATTTATGAGTTTGGGTTTTTTTTTGCCTTTTAAAAAATTATTATTAAATTTTATTAGTTTTAATGAACATTTACAGAGATTTTGGGTTTTCATTCATTCATTGTTGCACTGTT
>NW_006399928.1:5970220-5995497 GCF_000299155.1 Elephantulus edwardii | reverse complement strand
GATTGGCACAGGATAGAGCACGGTTTAGGGCTGTTGTACATAGGGTCGCTATGAGTCGCAAACGACTCGACAGCACATAACAACAACAACAGTACTTCTTGTGTCAAATTTTGAATTCCAGTCATCAATTATTACTGATGTATCTTAATCACATGTTTGATCAATTACAGACTGCAAAAGTAAAGAGAAATCTACAATTTCTTCCCTTTTGGAGTTAGTGATGAGCATATTTTTAAATAGCAGTTATATTAACAGGGCTTCCATATATATATTTATACCAAGCATTGTTTTAGTGTTATCCATAGGATTTTGGAGATCCTGTTAACTAAAAAAACATATAGCCAGTTCTGCTTCTTAATCTGTCTGAGTCTTTAAGCGCTGCTGAAATCTGTCCACTATAGGTAACCCTGCTTTATTTGAAATATCGATGATGTAACTGCCAGCACTCAGCAACATGCAACCCAACACACTATAGAAAAGTAACAGATGAGTGGTAGTAAGTGCTATTAATGCTTTTAATTGAAGAATTGTGCGTCTAGGTGAGTATCTAATAGCTGTAAATCACTAATAGTGGTATATGTTCTTATTTTACGCAGGACTTTGGGATATGGGAACGTGGAGATAAGACCAACCAAGGGATATCAGAATTGAATGCAAGTTCAGTTGGAATGGCAAAGGTAATTTTCCTTGCACCTTCTTTTTTTTTGTTGTTGCTGTTGTTGTTCTCTTTTTTAAAAAAAATTATTATTAATTTCAATGAAAATTTACAGAGACTTTGGATTTCCATTCATTCATTGTTGCGCTTTTCTCTCCTCCCAACCCTCCCCCTCAGTACAATACCCTCTTGGAAAAGTAAAAGAAAAATTCTTTTATTGTTATACAATCCCTCCCCCTAAGTCCACCCCACTATGCAGTCTTCATTCTGGACTCCTGTCATGACAATAATACCTAATCACATATCCCTTTTAAACAGTTTTCTACCCCATCTGTTTCAATGCAGTATGCATTATTTATCCCATCTTTCTCAGTCTCCCCCATCCCCAATGTCAGTCCTGTTTTACAACAGTGGCACCATGCAGTATTTGTCCTTTTGTGACTGAGATACTTCACTCAGCATAATGTCCTCCAGGGTCACCCATTTTTATTAATATTGCATGAGTTCCTTGTTTTTCCATGCAGCGTAGTATTCTATTGTGTGACTATACCACAGCTTCTCTATCCATTCGTTTGTTGATGGACACTTAGGTTGGTCCCAACTCCTTGCTATTGTGAACAAAGTTGCGATAAACATGGGTGTGCATATATCTGCTTGGATGGCAGTTAGGGTCTCTTTGGGGTATATTCCCAGTAGTGGAATTGCTGGGTCAAATGGTATCTCTATTTGCAAATTTTTGAGAAAGTGCCACACCGCCTTCCACAGTGGCTGCACCATTCTACACTTCCACCAACAGTGAATAAGGGTTCCAGTTTCTCCACAACCTCGCCAGCGTTTGTTGCTTGCTGTTCTGTTAAATTTTGCTATTCTGACTGGGGTGAGATGATATCTCATAGTTGTCTGGATTTGTATCTCTCTTGGAGCTAGGGATTTTGAACATTTCTTCATGTGCTTGTTGGCCATCTGAATGTCTTCTTTGGTGAAGTGTCCTTGTACCTTCTTATCAAGTATTGGTTAAGGAAGATTGGAGTATGTTGGATAATTGTTATAGACCATTAAAGTAAATGTGGAAAAGCATTAATTGTTCTTTTAAACTGCAGGCAATATTCAGATTCATCCATAGAACTATGAAAACTTTGTTCATAAACTCTTAATTTATTGACACAGTGGCTGTAGCAATGGGTTCAAGAATATCAGAGATTGTGAGAATGGCACAGGATAGGACAGGGTTTAGATCTGTTGTTCATAGGGTGACAGTGAGTTGTACTTGACTTGACAAGCAGTAACAACAACACTGCTTTTATAGAATATCCATCTCTCTTTCTTTCTCATTGATGACAAGTTGGAATCAACACATAGCTGATCCTCCATTGAGCTGATTTTCCATTAAGCTTCTCTAAGGCTGTAAATTTTGTCAGAGGTGATTGCCCATCTTTCTCCTTCATAGCGGCTATTGGATTAAAATCAGTACAGAGTTGTGGCTTTTGGATTAGCAGAGGAACTCCCTATGGATTAGGCTACCAGAGATCCCTCATGTGTGCCCTGTTGTTGTTGTTGTTGTTGTTAAGTGCCATTGAGTCGTAGGTGACTCATAGCGATCCTATAAACCAAAGTCCTCAACACTTGTGTGACTTTCATCCTTTCTCCAGGTTCATAGGGTTTTCCAGAGGCAAGCTATTATGGAAGTGGATGCCACTCCTGTTTCCAAGCTATTTTTAATTGGGGAGTGCTACCAAATAATGTGTGCCATGGGTAATATTAAGTAAACTCATCATCTTCACCATTACTAAAATAGAGAAATTATGAATCTTACTCCTTCCACATACCCTAACAAAGCATTATATCAGGACACTATCTCTAATTTCCTCCATTCATATTACTCTCACTTCCTTGTCATTACCATCTTGAGTATTCCCTTTCCACTTGGTTCTCTTCATTCTTATTGCCAGTTCCTTAATTCCTTCTCTCCTCTTCCCTGGAAACAGCAGGGAGGCATAAATTAGGATAACAGAGGAACAAACATTTATTACGATTAAATTCATGATATATAAATAAAAAGCTGAGAAAATCATTCAGTGGAGTGATTTAAGAAGGAATAAAACAATACACCACAAAAACACAATTATTTGGCCAAAATAAAGTTTGATAAACAGACAAAAAAGGCAGGATTACATTGAACAAAAATAACAAAGAGAAGTAAGGTAGAATTTGAAATTCACAGTCTACCAGAGTCTGGAATGTTGTTTCAGTAAATAAAGAGGAAAAAATATGTTAGAAATGAAAAAAGCAAAACAAAGACAAAGAAATATAGAATAATAATTTAGCAAAAATCATTGTCAGACTATCAAGGTTATTAAAATATGATCATAAAATTTTAACTGTAAAATTATTTTGTCTGGATTTTCTATAGGAACAAAACTAGTATCTGTATGTATTGATATAGTGATACATACATAAATTTACTATACAGCATGGCTCACAAAACTGTTAGAACTGGAAAAGATCTAATCCATGGGTCAGACGAAATGCTAAAGGTTTCTTTCTGGAAGGCTGATGACTTCTGCTCACATGGTTTCAGGAGTTGATAATCTAAAATATGCAGATCAGGTGGCAAGGTGATGGCTGTGGATCTCACGAATCAGAGATCATGGATCAAGAAGTGCAGGATCGACTCCAACCCCGCAGGGGAACCTGGCCGAGGCACTGACGGGCACATGCGCCAGGTGCTCTGGCCACACCAACACCAACCCTGCAGAGGAACCTGGCCGAGGCAATGACGGGTGCATGCGCCATGCGATCTGCCCGCCTTCACCCCCACCCCCTGGGCTGGGCTTGAGCACGGTGCCTTCTGGGAACCAGACCTGCTACCCCTCGGCCAGTGCCCTGGGTCCGGGAGGAGCATGTGCTGGCGGTCACTGCGGGGGTCAGCGTTCACAGGGGGTTCCTCCAGGCTGGAAGTGGCTTCTCGTATGTTACCAGCTGCTCTGCCGTCCGAGCCCACGTTAACTAACTAGTGGTGGTTGCTGGCCTGTAGAACGGATTGCCAGGCCTTCCTCGCGTGGCACCGGGTTTAATCACCCACCAGGACAGGACACCTGCCTACCCGATTACAAAGCTCATTGTCTCAAGAATCCCACTTCCCGGTTCCTTCCCGTGGAGCGGAGAGTATGTGAACCAACGATGACCCTGCAGACCAGCGTGTGCCTTTATCCACAGTCCTAATGAAATGGGAGAGACAGCCATGGCCGGAGGGGCCCGGTGAAGACGGAAGCCAGATCAGAAAGGCGTAGGCTTTCAATCAGTGACCTTCAGGAGCCACCAGGCAAGGACACTCCCTGAGACCTGGGCGCTAGGAAATAGGTTCTTCGCACAATCCCGACCAAGATTACCACCGGGTTTCGAGGATCAAGTCACAGCTGACTTCTAACGCCCACACTGGCCCTCTGCCTGTCCCCAAACCACAGCCGGATCATCTTTTTAAACCAAAACTACCCCTAAAGACTTCACAGAGCCAAACAAGACTCCTGAGGGTCCTGAGTCCTGGAGGTATAAGGGACGGAGGACACCCAGAGGTGGGGGGTGGCGGAGAGCCACCAAGGTGAGCCTGGGCGTGGGGTGCAGGGAGACCAGTTGCTCGCCAGGCCCCTCAGAAACGGATGCTTCAACACAGCAGAGGATGAGAGGATGAAAGCATGCCCGCGTCGGGGTGCTCAAGGACCTGGCCTCCTCCACCGCCCGCTCCTGGACTGCACTTCGAGCCACCAAGACCCAGCTGACCTCAATGCACCAGGTTAACCCCGGTCACCTTCAGAACCCCCTGTTGGTAGAGGCGGAGAAGAGGGTCTCCTATAACTGCTGCAGCCAGGGCACCGTGCACCTGCAGATCCACATGCAAAAAACATCTTTGTGCCGGGCGATAGGGTCATCTTCACGACCGAGATCAACAACCAGACCAGCAAGTGCATCAAGTCCATCCTCTTTGCCCTCTACGCGCACGTGCAGTATGAGGGCTTCACCCCCAAAACGGAGCGGCGGACGTACCAGGACAGGAGCGAGCTGCTCCGGCAGGAGGCCTACGCGCACATCATGCCCTTCAACACCTCCTGGGTCGTCAGCACCTTCCACCTGTCCCTCGTGCTGTCCGTCAGCAGCAGCGGCCGCCTGCAGGACAAGGATCTAATGAGCACACGGTATGAGCTGCTCATCACCGTCCACCTGCCCTGGTCCCTGACCTCCATCAAGGCCAAGGTCCCTGTAGTGATCACCAGCTTGCCAGCTATTGGATGTGTGGGAGCCGGCATCACGGAATTAAGTGCCCAAACGTCTAACTATGAAAAGCTTTCTAAGACTCCTCCTTTTGCCCTCTGCAAGGTGATCTCCAGGTTGAGCCCCCCTTCCCCCCGGATTGTCCGCATTCCCTGCCACCACATTGACCCATGCCTCAGCCACCCCACCCCAAGGGAATGAATGGAAAGGGAAGCCCAGCCCCAAGTGCAGTGAAGTCAGGCCCAAGGTCAAAGTCCTACCCCTGCGCCACCTGGGTGCTCCTGCTGTGGTGTCTGTAACGTCCCCAAAGCCAGGGCTTTGGTATCCTTTCTGTCACCTGGGCCTCTTTCTCATTCAGAGAAAGATCACACTGAGTGTGGCAGGTAACAGAATTGACGAGACCTTTTCGAACCAGGCCTGGCTGTGGCTGCCTGAGCTAGTATCGCTGTAACAGGAACACCACATGTGCTTGGCCTTAACAAGTAGAGATCCAGCCCTCACAGTGTAGGAAGCAGAGGGGTCTCATCCGGCCTGCGGGCTCCAGGGAAAGTCCTGAGCTCCAGGGTGATGTGCCGGCTGGCTGGCCCGCGGAAGCAGCTGCTTTGCTTAAACAGCTCTTTTACATCTGAAAAGACACTCATTTCAGACCTACAGCCTAGACTGTTAGCACCTCCTCAGCACAACAAAGATGGTGAAAGGCCGCAGAGGAAGAGGGTATTAAGTGGTCAGTGAAAATGTGGAAGCTGCTTGCAGCCCTTATCTGATGAGATAGCTGAAAATCCAGCAGGGGAGACTTTACATGTCAGGCCTCCTTGCAAGAGATGAACAAGGAAAACCGTCAAAACAAGTGCAGAGTGGGAAGGGAGTGGAGCCCTTACCACTCACCACTGCTAAGGGGCCTGTCGGTGGTCCAGGCTGCCCTTGTGGGAAGGTGATTGTTCCTCTGACAGAATGAATTCAAACCCACCAGCAGCACGTGGACCCAGGCTCAGAGGGACCCACCACTGCGTGTCCAAATCTCTGTCTTCCCGCCCCAGAGCTTTCTAAGTAACCAAGCACGACGTCCTTTTCCTTGGACTGGCCCTCCTGATAATGTTTGCAAACGCTGTAAGCTACCCTCTTGCCCGCTTCCCTCCTAAGCGAAGTGAGTGTTCTGGCTGTGACTTCTTCAGCACACATTTGCTTGTTCGTTTGACGGGCCTCTCGCCATATTCCTTACTCTTCCCCAAGAAGACAACTGAGAGGGAGCAATTCTTAGGTCTTCCTTATGCAGCATCCAGCTCCCACTTGCAGATGAAGCAACTCGAAATACTGTGGTCTGGGGCAGATCCACCTTCGTCTTTAAACTTGCATCCTTACTTTTTCATAGAAAAGATTTCCAAAGATGGCTCTTGAAGTCAAAGTATTAAAACTATGCCATTTAAAGACATTACAGAAACTCACTTATGGCTGACCCTGCTCCAGCAGGTTTTCAGAGGCTAAAAATCACACAAGACTTCCCATCTTTTCCCAAGAAGCTGCTGGTGGGTTCAAACCAGCTACTTTTGGCTTGGTAGTACAACTCTCTAATCAGCAAGCCACCAGAGCCCCCATAGCGACCCTATTGTTTACTGTTTAGTCAGAAGCAACCCATAGCTGACCATCAAGTGGGTTTTCATAGACAATAAATTGCACAGGAGGAGACTGCCCATCTTTCTGCCATGGAGCAGCTGGTAGATCCAAACTGCATATCATTTTATTGACAGCACGAGTCCTTACCGCTAAGCCACCAGAGCTCTCTTACTGACCTTATAGGGTAGAGTTAAATAACACCAGTGGGTTTCCAAGGCTCTAAATTTTTACTGAAGCAGTCCACCACATCTTTTTTTCTGCAGAATGGTCGGTGGGTTAAAACTAGCACGTCTTTCACTTAATAGCCAAGGGCTGAACCACTATGTCACCAGGGTTCATATATCTGGAAATACTTTTTCCAAAGCTTTTTGTTTCTTTTTGTTAAACGCAGTATAATTTGTTATATTCCTAAGATAAAATGGTGAGTAATGTTTAAGTGACTGTAAACTATTTGATTGCCACAGCAACTTGGATTATTAAAATAGAGTATATCGTTTTCTACATTTAACTCAAATAAAGCTTGTAAGAAACAACAAAACAAAAAAAACTGTGCAAAGTCCTGGAGTTAGACAAACAAAAAAGGAAGACTCTGCTTGGCATTTCTCAAATTGAAGTCACTGAAGGAAAAAAAACCCTTCATGCATCAAGGACAAGTTGCAATGCAAAAGGATTCTGTGAGCAAAACTGAGAATGGCTCAGGAAGCAATAAAAGAAGATAGTAGAAATACAGTCACTGTACTGATAAGGGTTGGTTAAAACTCACCCATTAAAAAAAAAAAAAACAAAAAAACACAAAACTCACCCATTTCAGGAACTCGCTAATAATTAATAAGCTTCTCTTCTCGTCTAATTTGCTCAGCACACAGACTGACTAGGTATGGAAAAGGATGCAACCCTGACACACACACCTTTCTTGATTTTAAACAGTGTTCCTGTGCCCTCTGTGGATGGACACTTAGAAATTTCCTATGAACACAATTAAGTGCTCTGGGATTCTGAGTCTTTTCATTGAAATCCAGTTTCTTATGATCTCCGTAATGAGATGCCTTTATCAGTAAAACGCAAGGAGACAATCTTGAGGTATTCTCTGCTTTCAGCCAGGATCTATCTGATATCATCAGTGATGTCCCTGGTGCCTGGCCAGTTCTGAACTCAGCTCGAGCTTCTGGCAGGTTTCTGTCAGTGGAATGTCCCTGTCGTTTTTGGATGATCTTAGCAATATTTTGCCACATTCTCCTGTACGCTTTTCTTGGGAATGGGGTTGGGGGAGGGAGAAACTGGATCTCTTCCATTCAGTTGGCCAGGTAGCCATCTTCCAAGTTTCCCAGGACAGACTGGTGAGCTTGCCCACGCCTGCATCTGTTAGTTCAACATAAGCACATCGTTCGAAAAGCTGGACTCCGTGACGAAAAATGTGGCATCTGAGTAGGAGGAAGTCTCTTCAACAACCTACATTGTGCCGAGGACGCAACCTTGCTCTCTAAAAGTGAGGAGGACTTGAAATGCTTGCTCTAGAATATCAGACTACAACCTTCAGTATAAATTACGTCTCAACATCAAGGAGACAAATATTCTCACCACTGGGCCAATAGCCAACATCATGATGGATGGAGAATAGATTGAAATTGTCAATGACTTCCTTTTATTGAATCCACAATCAACACCTTTGCCACCACCAGTCAAAATGTCAAAAGACATATTATACTGGGAAGGCTGGTTGTTGGGGATCTCCCCCAAGGACTGAGGAGAAAGGATCTCAGTTGGAAATCCAAGATGTGTGTGATTCAGACTGCCTGTGAATCGCTTTTCAGTCACTTGCTATGCATTTGAGAGACAGGTAATGGTAGAAGAATCAGTGCCTTTGAGCTGTGGTGTTGGAGGAGAGCACTGGATATGCCCTGGACAGCCAAGAGAACAATCAGATGTGTCCTGGAGAAGGTGCAGCCAGAGGGGTGCCTTCGAGAAGAGAATGGTGAAGCTTCATCTAACATGTGTTTGACATGTTTCAAGAAGGGTCTGTCCCTTGAAAAGGGACATCATGCTTGAAAATGTCAACAGAAACCCCTCAGTGAAATGGATTATTGACACAGTGACGGCAGCAATGGACTCAAGTCAGAGATGATGAGGACGGTCCGGGATGGTGTTCAGATCTGCTGTTTGTAATGTCACTATGAATCCTATGACACTTGATGGCACATAACAACAAGAAGAAACTTGGCAGCACATTTGCGCAATACATCTGTTCTCATGACTTCTGTTTCCATGGATGTTGCTTGTAGATGCAAGTAAAATAAAATCATTGACTCAAGGATAGAGGAGAAAGAAAAAAAAAAAGAAAAAGAAAAAGAAGTGCAGGATCAAAAGTATGTGAGCTTTCTTAAAACTCTCATTATATATCGCCTGCATAGAGAGATAATTTTACCTCCTCTTTCCCAATTTGGATAATACCTCTTATTTCCTTCTCTTGTCTAATTGCTATCACTAAGACTTCCAATACAATATTGAATAAGAGAAGTAATAGTGGGCATCCTTGCCTAGTTCCTGTTCTTAAAGGGAATGCCTTTAACCTCTCTCCATTGAGAACAATGTTGGCTCTCAGGTTTGCTTAATACTTTTTATTATGTTGAAAAAATTCCCCTATACTCCTATTTTGTTGAGTGTTTTAATCAGGAAAGGATGTTGGATTTTGTCAAAGGCCTTTTCTGCATCAATTGATAGGATCATGTGGTTCTTGTTCTTTGCTTTATTAATGTGATGAATTACATTAATTGCTTTTCTTATGTTGAACCATCCTTGCTTCCCTGTTATAAATCCCACTTGGTCATGTTGAATTATTTCTTTGATGTATCATTGGATTCTATTGGCCAGGATTTTATTCAGGATTTTTGCATCTATGTTCATGATACATATTGGCCGATAGTTTTCTATTTTGGTGATGTCTTTTCCTGGCTTTGGTATAAAGGATATGTTTGCTTCATAGAATGAGTCTGGGAGAATTCCATCTTTTTCTATTTTCTGAAATAATTTATGTAGAATTGGTGACAATTCTTCTATGAATGTTTGATAAAATTAATTTGTAAAACCATCTGATCCTGGGCTTTATTTTTTTTTTTTAGAATTTGCTGTATTACCTATTCAATTTCATTTTTTGTAATGGGTCTGTTCAGATGTTCAGTTTCAGTTTGTGTCAGTTTTGGTAGATTGTGCATTTCTAAGTATTTGTCCATTTCCTCTAGGTTTTCATATTTGTTTAAGCATAGTTTTTCATAATACTCTAATGTTAGCTTTTTTATTTTAGTTGTTTCTGTTGTGATGTTGCCTGATTCATCTTTTATTCATATTATTTGTGTCTTCTCCTTCTTTTCTATTTTATTGACCTTTTCAAAGAACCAACTCCTAGTTTTGTTGATAGTTTTAATTGGTTTTTTTTGTTTTCTATTTCATTTATTTCTGTGCTAATTTTTATAATTTCAGGTTTTTTTAGAGGTGTCAGGTTTTCTTGCTGTTGTTTTTCAATATTCTGGAGATGTTGGGTTAGAGAGTCAATGATCAGTTTTCCCTGCCTCTTGATGTGTTTGCTTATGGCTATAAATCGACCTCTGACTACTGCTGTGGCTGTTTCCCAGAGGTTTTAGTAAAACCAAGGACTATAAACTTCATTAAAGAAAAGCTTGGAAGAACTCTAGAAATCCTAATCCACAACATAAACAGTCTTCCAAGTATCCTGAAAAATCTACAACCAGGAGAAGATAAAATTGATGATTTGATTCTAAGAATAAAATTCCTATGCACGTCCAAAACCTTCTCCAACAGGGTAAAAAGGCAAGCCACAGACTGGGAAAAAAGTATTTGGTATTGACATGTCAGATAAGGGACTTATATCTAGAATTTATAAAATCCTTGAGCACCACAACAAGATAAAGGTAAACCATCCAGTTGAAAAATGAGCACTGGGTATGAACAGACACTTCACCAAAGAAGACATTCAGATGGCCAACAAGCACATGAAGAAATGTTCAAAATCCCTAGCTCCAAGAGAGATGCAAATCCAGACAACTATGAGATATCATCTCACCCCAGTCAGAATAGCAAAATTTAACAGAACAGCAAGCAACAAACACTGGCGAGGTTGTGGAGAAACTGGAACCCATATATATGGTATATTCAATACTCTTCTCCAACATCACAGCTTAAAGGCATCGATTCTCTTTCTATCATCCCATTGTCCAGCTTTCTGGAGCATAGCTTTTCCATCTTTCTGATGTATAGCAAATAATTGCAAAGACAATGGCTTGTATTAGGTGCACCTTAGTATCTAGACTGGCATCATTGCTCTTCAGTACTTTGGAGAGGTTTCTGACAACACACTTTACCGATTCAATTTGTCTTAATTTTTCTGGCTGCTGGTACCAAGAGTGTTGATTGGGAAGTCAAGCAAACTAAAGCTGTTAACAATCTCAATCTCTTCACCATCTATCATGAAGCTGCCAGTCAGCCCAGTGGTGAGAATCTTTGTTTTCTTGATATTGAGCTTCAATCCATATTGAAGGCTGCAGTCCTTGACTTTCTGCAACAAGTGCTTCAGGTCTTTCTCAGTTTCAGCAAGCAGGGTTTTGTCCTCTGCATCATGCAGATTTTTGATGAGTTTTCCTCTAATCCTGATTCCACATTACTCCTCATATATCCAGTCTCCTGGATAATTTGTTCTGTTTATAGGTTGAAAAGGTATAGAGATAGGACACATCTCTTGCATACACCCTTCCCAATTTGAACCATGCAGTGTTTCCCAGCTCTGTTCTTATGACTGCTTCCTGGTCCAAGTATAGGTTTCACATAAGCATGATCAAGTGTTCTGGGATTCCCATTCTTCTCAGAGTTAGCCTCAGTTTGTTGTGCTCCACACAGTCAAATGCCTTTGCATAGTCAATAGCGTTTCATAAATTTTAGTTGTGACTCCTTTGTCTGAAATATTATTGCCAAATATTTCCCCACTCTCTGGATTTTCTTTTTGCCATATTAGAAAATGTTTTTCCTCTTTTTAAAAATTTTATACTGATTTAATTGTAAAAATATTGAATACAATTGTTTTTCAGAAAAGATCCTTTCCATTTCCTTCACACACCCCCCGCCCCAATCAAATTGTGCAACCCTATGATTAACACCCTAGCCACCCCACCCATCCTCACGCCTCTGCTTCCTCCTCCTTGGGCCCTCATACTCCTTCTAGAACAATGGGGTTTTGGGTAGTATTTGTCCTTGTGAGACTGAGTTAATTCACTCAGCATAATGCTCTTCAGTCCCTCCCAAGTTAGGTGATAGATTTAAATTACAAAATTACTGCTCCTGTGTGCTGTGTAGCATTCCATTATATGAATGTACAACAACTTCTCAATCCTTTTGTTTGTGGTTGAACATCTGGGCTGTTTCCATGTTCTTGAGATGGTGAATAATGCTGCTATGACCATTGATATACAAGTCTCCATTTCAGCCTCAGTTCTCATTTTCTTGGGGTATATTTTCAAGCAATGGAATATCTGGGTCATATAGAATGTCTGTGTTCAGGTTTTTGAGGAAGCATCAAACTGCCTTCCAGAGTGGTTGTACCTTTTTGCAATCTCTCTAACAATGTATAAGAGTTCCTATCTTGCTAAATCCTCTCAATCATTTTTTACTTGCTGTTCTGTTAAATTTTGCCACTATTATGTTTTTTATGCACATTGGGACTTTATTTTTAGAAGGTCCTATTTATAGATTTTGTCTTCTCTTGGTAGTGCATTTTTTGCTATGTTTGCAAGTATATTATTCATGTCCTTGACAAGGGCTTTTAATTTTCCCCCACCCTATTTTTCCCTCTGATGATGTTTATGGCTTTTGCTTTATTGCTAAATCTCTGATTCACTTTGAGTTGTTTTTGTGTATGGGATGAGATGTGAATCCTGTTTCAGTTTTCTTCAGGTAAAAGTCCAGTTTTGCTAGCGCCATTAGTTAAAAGAGGCAGTTGTTTGCCAATTTAGTGAGTTTCATTTCCATGTTGACTATCAACTGATCACAGGTAGATGGGTTGATTCCTAAGTTCTGAGTTCTATTCCATTTGTCTATGTGCCTGTGCTTATACTAATACCTTCAAGAAAATCTAATTTCCCTTCCTGAACAAACACTTCACAAAATAGGAACAGAGGAGAATCTTCACACACAGTTAAAAGTATATATGCAAATCCAAGAGTCAACATTATTTTCAATAAAAAGAGAATAAAGGAATATCCCTTGCAAACAGGCAGGGATGTCCACTATCATCACTCCTTTTGAATAGTCTTACCCAAGAAAACTGTTCCTAGTTGTGACTAGCTAAGACTATGGAAGTCTAAGCTAGAACAATTAGGCAAAGGAAGGAAATAAGAGGCCTCCAAATTGGCAAAGAAAGGTAAAACAATCACTATATGCAGAGAATATGATAATACATGTTGTTGTTATGTGCTGTTGAGTTGCTTGTGACTCATAGCCACCCTCTGTACAATAGCTCTGAATCCTGTCCTATCCTGAGCCGTTCTCACAGTTTCTGACACACTACCACTATTACCTTAATTACTATGTCACTCTGTCTCCTCCTAGATCTTCCTCTCTGGCGCTCTCTCTCCATCCTTCCAAGCACGATGCCCTTCTCCAAGGACTGGTCCTTACTGGAAACATATTCAAAGTATGTCAGATGGAGCTTCAAAATCTTACCCTTTAAGGAAGAATTTGGTTTTACCCTTTCCAGGACAAGTTTGTTTGTTCTCTTGACAGTCTATGATATGGTCAATACTACAACTCAAAGGCACTGATTATTCTGCCATCCTTACTCATGCTTCAGCTCTTTGATGTGTAGCAAGTAATTGCAAAGACCATGTCTTGAATCAGGCGTTCCTTAGACACTGGACTAGCATTGTTGCTCTTTAAGTTTCTGGTGGCATATTTTCTTAGTACAATTCATTTTTCGATTTTCTGACTATTGATGTCCAGAGTGTTGATTGTGGGACTGAGCCAGCTGAAATTGTTAACAATTTCAATCTATTCTCCATGTAGTATAGTGCTGCCAATTGGCCTGATGGTGAGAATGTTTGTCTTCTTGATGTCAAGCTTCAATCCGTATTGAAGACTGCAGTCCTTGACCTTCTACAGCAAGCATTTCAAATCCTCCTCAGTTTTGACAAACAAGATTGTGTCATCTTTATATCGCAGGTTGTTGATGAGTCTTCATCCAATCTTAATGCCACATTTCTCCTCATAAAGTTCAGACTCTCAAATGATCTGTTCTGCATATAGATTGAAAAGATATGGAGACAGAATACATCCCTGACACACTCCTTTCCTGATTTTGAACCATACAGTGTTTCCTTGCTCCATTCTGACAAGTGCTTCTTAGTCCAGGTATAGGTTGTCCATGACCACAATCAAGTGTTATGGGATTCCAATTCTTCTCAATATTAGCCACAATTTATTGTGATCCCCACAGCTAAATTAGTTTGCATAGTCAATGAAGTCAACATTTTTTTCACAATGTTGAATCTTCCTATCCATGAACAGGAAATATTTTTCCATTTAATTAAATATATTTTCTTGTGGTAAAATTCTCACCTGGGTCATTTGGCAGCACCATGATAGATATTGAGGTTATTAATAATTACAGCTCACTTGGCTCCACAATCAACACTTAACACCAGCAGTCAGAAAATCAAAAGACTAATTTTCATTGGGAAACTCTGCTGTCAGGGACCTCTCCAGAGTGCTGAAAATCAACGATGCCATTCTAGAGACTAAGATATGCCTAATTCAGGCTATGGTCTGAACAATTACTTGCTACGCATTAGAGAGCTGGACAATGACTAAGGATGTTAGAAGAAGAATCGATGCCTTCAAATTGTGGTGCTGGAGAAGAGTCTTGAAAATACCATGGACTTCCAAGAAAACAAATAGATCTGTCTTGGAGAGGGTGAAACCAAGTTTCTCCTTGGTGTTTAGGATTTTGATGCTCCATGTTACATATTTTGGACACGTGGCCAGGAGAGACCATTCCCTGTAGAAGGACATCATACTAGGAAGGGTGGAGGGACAGCACAAGAGAGGAAAACCCAAGATGAGATGGTTTGATACAATATCTGAATGGGGATTTGTGTGTCAGAATTAGTGAGAATGGCTCAGGACAGGGAAGGGTTCAGAGCTGCTGTACATTGGATCGCTATAGGTTGCAGGTGAATTGATGGCACATAACAACAACAACAAAAATGTTTTGTAAGTTTCCTTATATAGATCTTTTGTGTCATTGGTTAGTTTTGTTATCAAGTGTTTCATCTTGTGGTTGGCTATTGCAAATGGCATTATATTTTTTTTTGTTTCCTTTTAAGCAATTTCTTTGCTGCTGTAGGGAAATCCAAGTGACTTTTGTATGCCGATCTTGTATCCGGCCTTTCTACTGAATTTGTCTCCTAAGTTTAACAGGGTTTTTTGCTGACTATTTAGAGTTTTCTATTTACATTACTTGTTGTTGTTGTTGTTGTTATGTGCCGTCGAGTCGTTTCCGACTCATAGCGACCCTATGCACAACAGCCCTAAACCCTGCTCTATCCTGCGCCAACCGCACCGCCTCTGACACACCCATCCCAATTACCCCAGTCACTGAATCAATCCATCTCATAGAGGGTTTTCCCCTCCTGCGCTGTCCCTCCACCCTCCCAAGCATGATGTCCCTCTCCAAGGACCCGTCCCTCCTGGCAGCATGTCCAAAGTATGTCAGACGAAGCCCCAGAATCCTTGCCTCCAAGGAGCCGCTTGGTTTAATCCTCTCCAAGATGAATCCGTTTGTTTTCCTGGCAGTCCATGGTACATTCAGTACCCTTCTCCAGCACCACAGCTCAAAAGCATCCACCCTCACAAAATACCTATATAAGAATAAACCAAAATACCCATATAAGAAAAATTACAAAAATTTACTACAAGAAATTGCAAAACTTTACCACATGGAACAATAATAGACCTAACTCAATGGAAAAATATTTCCTGTTCATAGACAGGAAGACTCAACACTGTGAACTTGACAATCATATCAAAAGTAAAATACAGGTTCAACACAATTCCAATATAGGTATCAACTTCACTCTTTAAGGACACAGAAAAGTTAATTTTCAATTTCATTTGGAAAGTTTTCCTTCAAATAAGCAGAGTTTTTCTGAAAAGTTAAAATGTTGGAGGCATCACACTCTTATTTTAAAGCATAGTGGCAATAATCAAAGAAAGTTTGTTTGGTGGTTGGTTGGTTGTTTTTTGCTTGAGTACAGAGGTACTAAGCCACAAGAAGTCAGTCCTAGAGCAGATGCTCAAGCAAAGAACTTTCTCTCAGAACTGTCTGAAATAGGAAGCCTTCCCTGATATTTGTACCTGGTATTTGTACCTAAAGACTCTTAAATTCAAGAGATACTGGTCACAGCATAAGAAATTGGCAGCAGTGCAAGATGTTCAGAATCAGAGAAGCCCAGATAGATTGAGATTTAAGCTATCATATCCAGGGCTGGATGAAGGGAGAGAGGTGTTGAATTATGTAGGCGGGAGTGGAAAACGATGTTGGTGGAGTGGGGGAAAGGGTGGGTCAAGACACGCACTAAGAGTGGGTTGCAACACTGCATCTATTGGTCACTTCTATAATTGGATAAATGTCTTTCATCTGCTCCTTCCTGTAAAATGCTTTTTCTGTCAAATACTATTCTAAAAACTTAAGACAGACAAGGAAGAAGGACTGGCCATCCACCTCCAAAGGCCTTTGAAAACCCTATGTACAATAGAGCACACTTACACTATTTTGCATGGCAACTGAGGCTGAGCTCTCAAATATGGAAACACAAAAGGAGGAACAGTTGTAAGCAGACACTATTGATTGGAATAATGGAATGTGAGAAGCACGAATGTAGGAAAATTGGAAATTATTAAGAAAGAAATGAGAAGGGTTGGCATGGGACGTTTTGAATCAGATGATCAGATGATCTACTATGGTGGAGATGAAAAGGTGAGAAAAAAATGGGATTGCTTTCATAATTAAAAAAGTCATTTGTAGATTCATCTTGAAATACAATGTGGTGAGTGACAGGATAATACCCTTACACAAGGAAGTCCAGTGAATATCACTATCATTCAAATATATGCACCAACAACTAGAGCCAAAGGGGAGGAAATAGAAGATTTCTACCAACTTTTACAGTCGGAGATCGATTGAACATGCAATCAAGGTGCATTGATAATAACGGGTGACTGGAATGCAAAAGTTGGGAACAGAGAAGAAGATTCAGTAGTTGGAAAACATGGACTCGGTGACAGAAATGAAGCTGAACAGAGAATTATTGAATTTTGCACAATGACTAATTTATTGAAAATACATTCTTTGAGAGACATAAATGCAGGTTACACACATGGATTTCCCCTGATGGTATGTATAGGAGTCAGATTGATTACATCTGTGGAAAGAACCACTGGAGAAGCTCAATATCAGCTGTGAAAACTAGGCCAGGAGCTGATTGTGGAACAGACCACCAATTACTCACATGCAAGTTCAAGCTGAAGCTGAGGAAAATGAAATTAAATCCACAGAAACCAGAATTTGACCTTAAGTCTATCACATTCAAATATTAAAACCATCTCAGTCAGGAACAGGTTTGAGGCCTTAAACACCAGTAAGTGAAGACCAAATGAGCTGTGAGAGGATATCAAGCATATCATCCATGAAGAATGCAAAAGGTAATTACAAAGGCAGCAGAGGAAGAGAAGACCAAGGTAGAGGTCAAATGAGACTCTAAATATTGCACTAGAGTGCTGAGAAACCAAAGCAAAGTGAAGAAATCAATAAATTAAGGAGCTGAACAGAAAATGTCAAAGGGCTGCTCGGGAAGACAAAACAAGGCATTATAATGAAATGTGCAAAGAGCTGGAGTGAGAAAATTTAAAGGGCTGAACTCGCTCAGCATTTCTTAAGCTGGAGGAGTTGAAAAACAAATTAAATCCACAAGTTGCAATATTCAAGAATGCTTTGGGCAGATTATTAAATTATCCAAGAAGCATTAAAATACAATGGAAAGAGTACCAGAAGGAATTGGCTGACACAGAAGAATTTCATTAAACAACCTGTAAGCAAGAGCCTGTGGTGATGATGGAAGAAGTTCAAGCTGCTCTGAAAGAATTGCAAAAAAATAAGTCTCCAGGAATGGACAGCATACCAATTGACATATTTCAACAAACAGGCACTGCTCTGGACAACCTGGCCAACTAACTGACTGGAAGAAATCTATATTTGTTCCCATTCCAAAGAAAGTGACCTAACAGATGTGGAAATTAATAAACAATACCATTAATATCACATGCAAGCAAGAGTCTGCTGAAAATTATAAAAACATGACTTGAACAGCACGTCAACAGAGAACTGTCACATGTGCAGGCTAGGTTTAGAAGAGGCCGTTGTACTGGGAATATTATAGCTAATGTTAGATGGATATTAGCTGAAAGCAGAGAGTACCAGAGGAATGTCTATCTGTGTTTCATTGACTATGCAAATGCATTTGACAGTGTGGATCACAACAAACTGTGTCTGACTGAGAAGAATGGTAATCCCAGAAAAATTGATTGTGCTTAGGCAAAACCTATACTTGAACCAGGAGGCAATTGTCAGAACAGAGCAAGGAAACATTACATGGTCCAAAACTAGAAAGGGTTTATACCAGGGATGTATTCTGTCTCCATACCTTTTCAATCTATATGCAGAACTGATCATCAGGAAGGCTGGGCTGTATGAGGAGGAATGTGGCATCAGGATTGGAGGAAGATTTGTCAACACCTCCTGCAAAAGACCAAGGACTGCAACATTCAATCTGGATTGAAGCTCAGCATTAAGAAAACAAAGATTCTCATCACTGGGCCAAATGGCAGCATCAGTATGGATGGTGAAGAGATTGAGATTGTTAACTAGTTTGCTTGGCTCCACAGTCAACACTCTTGGTACCAGGAATCAGGAAATCAAAAGAAGAATTTTATTGGGAAAGTTAGCTGTTAGGGACCTCTCTAGACTACTGAAGAGCAATGATGTCATCCTGGAGACTAAAGTGTGCCTGATCCAGACCCTAGTCTTCGCAATTGCTTGCTATGGATCAGAGCTGGACAGTGACTAGGGATGATAGAAAGATAACTGATGCCTTTGAGCTGTGGTGCTGGAGAAGAGTGTTGAATATACCATTGACTGCCAGGACAACAGAGAGGGTGAAACCAGGCTGCTCCTTGGAAGCAAGGATTCTGAGGCTCCTTCTGACACACTTTGGGCATGTTGCAAGGAGGGCTTGGTCCTTGGAAAGGGACATCATGTTTGGAAGGGTAGAAGGACTGAGAAAAAGAGAGAGACCATTGATGAGATAGATTTATAAAGTGGGGTAATGAGGGTAGGTTTGTCAGAGACAGTGAAGTTGACACAGGATAGAGCAAGTTTAGGGCTGTTGTACACAGAGTCGCTATGAGTCATAAGTGACTCGACGGCACATAACAACAACAGTGTACTTTATTGGTGGTATATGACATGATAGGTTCTCTAAGCCCCTCCCCTTTCTCAGGGGGACTGGATGGAAACTGTGCCAAGGATGTGAGCTCTCAGTGTGTGTGTGGATTGAGTTGGTGCAATGACTCCCCCAGCAGCCGAGGGTCTCTTTCTTTCAATGCTATTGCTGGGGCTGGTGATCCAAGGGGCTCTTATTCTTTGGAGGCTATGTGAACCACCAGATTGACCACCCTATAGCTATAGCCAAATTCATTATCATACTAGGAAATGAGTTTGACAGAGTAGTCACTCAAGGCAATGCCAGCCCCAGCATCAAAGGTAGAAGAGTGAGTATCACTCTTAAAGTCACAGGAGACAACCTGGTCTTCAGTACATCCCAGGATACCCTTGAGGAGCCCTTCTGATGTCTGCTTTACTACATCCTTGATGTCATCATATTTGGTAGCTTTCTCCAGATGGCTGGTTGGATCCACGACTGACACATTGGAGGTGGGGACACAGAAAGCCATGCCAGTAAGTTTCCCATTCAGCTCAGGAATGACCTTGCCTATCACCTTGGCAGTGGTAGTAGATGCAGGAATGATGTTCTGGACAGCTCCATGGCCAGCATGCCAAAGTTTTTCAGAAGGGCAATCCACAGTCTTCTGGTGGCATATGATGTTAAAGTTGTCATTTATGACCTTGGCCAGGGGAGCCAAGCAGTTGGTGGTACAGGAGGCATTACTGAAAATCTTTAGAGAGTTGTCATACTTTTCATGGTTCACGCCCATCACAAACATGGGGGCATTGACAGAAGGAGCAGAGATGATTACCCATTTGGCACCACCCTTCAAGTGAGGCCCAGCCTTATCCAAGGTTGTGAAGACTATAACATACTCAACACCAGCATGACCACACTTGATGTTGTCAGGATCTCGCTCCTGGAAGATAGTGACGGCTTCCCCATTGATAACCAGCCTCCCAATTATTAGCCTTGACAGTGCCATTGAAATTGCCATGGGTGGAATCATACTCGATCATATAGACCATGAGTTGAAGTCACTGAAGAGGTCATTGGAAACAATATCCATCATTGCCAGAGTTAAAAGCAGCCCTGGTGACCAGGTGTCTAATGCAGCCAAATCTGTTTACTCTGACCTTCACCATTGTGCTGAGGCTGCATGAGAAGAGAAGGCAATCTGTCAATCAACGAGGAGCAGAGAACCTCAAAGAAAGTTTTAAATTTTTTTAAATACCCAAATAGTGTTCAAAAAGGATGTTATTTAGCTTCCAAGTGCATGTTCTTTCCTCTTGTGTAGGGTCCAGCTCCGACAGATCCAAGAGTGGGGAATCAGAGAGACTTAAAAGATAACCACAAAATAGTTGGATGAAAGACTTCAAGAATTTTTTTTTTCAAAACAATTGGAAAACATTTATTATACTAAGATGTGTACATCCTATTGTTTAAAAAAAGGTAGCAAATTTGCTGGTACTATAATTTAACCTGTTTCACTGGGATAGACTAATGTTCAATACTGCTCAGTACAATTTCGAATTTGATGAGCTTTTAGTTAATCTTTACTCCATTTCTAAAACCTGATGTGGATTTCAAAATAGCACACAGCATTAAATGGCATTTGTTCCATAAATCTTAAGATCAGAAAGGAGCATTAAACAGATAAGCAAAACTCTGAAAACAAAGAGGTAAGATCACTCCCCCATCTCCAACACATGATTGGTACAGAAAACATGTGGCCACAGGAAAGCAAATGGAAGTGAGAGAAAGGAGAGCTCTCCTTCAGGAAGGGCTACAGACTTGCAAATTATTTTGTGAAGTGAAGATGGAAATGGGTTAAGACACTGCTGCTTTGCATTAATTCACTTTATAAATTAAACACCTTTGCCCACTGTACTTTTTGTCTTCTGGGAGAGATTTCAAACTCAATTCATTCCTATTTTCTCTGAACAAAGATAATCAACAAGTGCATTCAAAGCCAAAATACCTGGACAAACGAATAGAAATCATTAAGAAGGAATAGTAATAGTTTTCTTAAAGTTGGATCTGTTACACTCCAAGCCTCAAAATACTCATTGATGACTTCTGAAGGCTTTGGGTGAAGAGAGATACTTTTAGAAGTATATACGGTGGACAAGCATTTGGTTTTGACAAAGTGCCCTTTAGCAAGCTTTTATGTGCTGTGTAAAAGCCCCCAATTAATAAACAGAATCCTTACTTCAGTATTTGAGGAGTCAGGGTTTTTTTAAGGTACATTTTAGTGTCTGACTGACTGTCCAATGTTCCATGCCCAATTTCATGTTTTCGATAAGGAAGCCGCTTTAACATCATATCAGAAGTAATGCTGACTCCCCCCCCCACGAGGTCACCTGTTTTCAGTGTTTAAGGTGGGGCTTTAAAATGAAAAGCGAAACCTGAGCAAGACTGGGGAGGTGAAGTGGGAAACCAGACAAGTTTTAAAGGCTTTAGAAAGGAAAAACCAGAAACTGAAAGGCTAAAAATGGCAGCAGAAGCAAAAGGTTTTCAATAAAAAGACAAAGCAGAAAACCAGTCCTTTTGTACCTATTAGGATTTACAAAGATCCTCTCATCAAGGTATTCCTGATAATGCAGTTGCGTCAAGCCTGTCTCCCAGCTTGCTCTTCTCAATCTGGCATGATCCTGGCATATGCTCCTCGGCCATGATTCTTCTGAGAAGGTAGAGACTCGCCCTGACCACCAGTTCACTCTCCACAGACAGCCTGGCTGGCTCCACACAGCACTGCCCACTCCTGCGCTCCCATCAGCATAAGATCCAGGCAAGAAAAACCCAAATGGCACAGAAAGGTAAATTCCCACAGTAGGTTTTTACATTAATTTCCAAATCGCATACAGTGTAAAAAGTAGCAAAGCTGCTTCTAAAACTTTATCTACTGGCCTCTGAAAGGGAAGCAGGCAGCTTTGTCCACACGGGGCCTTGGAGCTGGACGCATGCTGTCCTTGCTCTCCTGAGGATGCGTGGCTGTGGCAGTGAGCAGAATCGCCTCTCCTACTGCTCATTTGAAGGTCATCTTGTGTTTTCAATATGAAACACTTTATACGGTAAAAATCCAATCCCAAGACTTCTTGGATTCGGTCTTCACACACTTTATTTGGTATTGAATATAGTTCAATCTATATAGGACATCACTTCAAAATTATGTGGACACCATCGCCTGTTTTCAACTTTTATTGTGGAGAATAAAAAACAACTCTCATCTTGAAAATTCTGAACCATCTGATCACTAACAAGAGTGTGAATGCCAGTGGGGCCCTGTCTGTATAGGTGGTTAACCTGGTGTGAAGGGATATTAAACACCACCGCGAGCTTTTGGGCCAGTTCTGAGGCAACCATTTCTTCCAAATAGAGTTCATGATAAACATAGGGCGCACCACCGCCATTCTCCCCACCACCTGCAGCCTGCGTGATGCTGGCCTGATTCTGGCAGATTTAGGACAGCTGGTACTTCTCCTTCTCGTGGGCAGTTTTCTTTTCCATTTTCTCTCGGTCTGTCTTTTGTTTCCTGTCTGCTCCTTTAGGCTTAAACACTTTGATTTGGCAACTAGCTGAATGGAGATGATCTGTGTATTCCCCATTTTCATTCTGCTTAAAAGTGTCAACCTGGATCCTAAAAGGATCCTTTTTCACCTCCATGCTTCCTCGGAGTGAATTCTGTGCTGGTAGAGTGCACCTGAATGAAAGCAGATGTGCATTTTGCAGGGTCCCAAAGAAATTCAACTGCTTTTAACTGGCTTGGGTTTGTCCTTGTGTCAGTTATCCCCACAGACATTGGGGTATCCAAATCAAGAAGTCTGTCTCCTGGACGGTTCCACTTCCAGGCTTCAAGTTGCTGACGTTCTGTATGTTGCAATCATCTATCATGAAATCCAATTCTCTTTACCAATTTTCCACTAATATCAGGCATATTTCCCATTTTCTGATTATCCAGCATTCGAATTTCATAAGACTAACCTTGGTTCAAGTAAGTGAGTGTTTCATCATGCAGCTTTACTGCTGGCGATGCTGCAGCGCACATCACATATTGAAAGGATGGTTGTTTAGTTTCATCATCCAGTGAAAGGCTAGAATCTTCCTGCTTGAAAATGGGTAATGCCAGCACATCACTCATGCTGTAGGCGCCGGCGCCCAGGTCCTGCCCGATGCCTGAAAGGCTGGCCTAGTAGTCGTGCACCAGCCTGGACTCGATCACCTCGTCCATCTTGAGCACCAGGTCATCTTCTGGCCTCTCTGTGCGTCCCGCGTCCTCCGCTATCGCTGTGCCGCACGGCGCTCTGTGGGCGCGGCCTGGGGGAGGGCGCAGGTGAAGCCTCCGGAGGCGCGGCGGACAGTCACCCATGGCGACACGGCCGGTGGCCGAGGCGGGTTGCGCAGGGCCCTGCTAGCCCCGCAGGCAGCTGCAGTGGCCTCATCTCCGCCCCCCACCCCCACCCCGCCCCTGACCTGCCCGCCTGGGCTCTGCGGCCCGCCGCCCAGCCAACCTCTGCTGGCCCTGACTTCAAGAATCTTAAGTGACTTTATTCAGCACAAGTGAAGCTTTTAAGCAAACTTTTCAAATGATTAATACCGTAAAACAGATAGTAAAAGTAACAACAGGGAGTATAAACATTTCCTCAAGAGCATTCTCTCAGTATCAATATTTACCAGTGGATTTACAAGGGATATGCTCCTAATGTTTGCTCAGAGTCTTATAAACAAGGCTTTATTGCTATAGAATTGCTGGTTTTCTTGTAATCAAAACTTCTATCCGTTGGTCACTCTGCAGGCATTCCTGTTTATTACAATGGCTGAGTGGACTAAAGACTCTGTTTATTAGTTAAATATGTCTTAGCCCATTCACTGGTGACAATCCTCTTTAAACTCCACACTCTTCTTATTGATTTATAACTTTATAACATTGTGATCTGAGAAGATGCTTTATAGTATTTGAATGCTTTTTTTAATAAAAATTACTGAGAATGGCTTTGTGACATAACATATGATCTATTCTAGAAAATGTTCCATTCACTGCATAAAAATGTGTACTGACTTTTTAGTATAACACTATGTTGATGTTATTATTCTGGAGTGAAGATTTTGTTGAATAAAAGGCCTGAACACTGTTCATAGAGTTCCCAGAGGCAAGCCATTTCAGAAGTGGATGCCACTCCTGCTTCCAGGCTTGTTTTAATCGGGAAGCTCCAGCAACACTGTCCACCATGGGTAACCATTATCACATTTGGCACATCAGTGTCACAGTGTTCAGTATCACAGCAACCATGAGTTGCCTCTACACAGCAATGCACAGACCAGTGCTATACCACCCAGAAGAGTGTTTGACAGAAAGACAATCTGAACCAGGCCCAAGGGTCACAGGCCCGATGGCACCTAATAACAACAACAACAACAGGATGTCTAATATTTCATTGTTTCCATATGTCTTGTCTTGTTGTTGTTGATCACCTGTTGAGTCAAGTACAACTCATAGCGACCCTACGAACAAAAGATCTGAAGTCTTTATATAACTATCGTCATTTCTCAAAGTTCATACTCTCCAGAGGCATGTTGTTTAGGAAATGGATGTCACTCCTACTACCAAACCTGTCTTAAACTTGGAGCTCCACCAAACACCATGGGTAACCCTTATGGTATTTGACACCCTAATGGCACTAGGTTCAGCATCACAGTAACTCCAGGTCGCTTCAGTACAGCAAATTGAAAGGAGAGTGCTGTACCAGTTAGAAGAATGTTCCTCGAAAGTATAACAACAACCTACTTTTAAATACAACAGCCCTTCATGAGGTTTTGTTGACTCTAAACAAGAAGCTTAAATAAAAAGAAATCAATATAATATGTTGTTGTTGTTGTTGTTATGTGCCATTGAGTCACCTGAAACCCATTGCGATAGCAGCTCTGAATCCTTCCCTATCCTGAGCCAGTCTCATTAGTTCTGACACAAACCCCTATTGCCCCAGTTACTGTATCAATCCATCTCATCCTCTCCTGTGCTGTCCGTCTACCCTTCTGGGCATTATATACTTCTCCAAGGATCGGACTTACTGACCACTTGCCCCAAGTATGTGAGATGTTGTTGTTGTTGTTATGTGCCATCGAGTCGTTTGCGACTCATACCGACCCTATACACAACAGCTCTAAACCCTGCTCTATCCTGCGCCAAC
>NW_006399928.1:5961578-5967339 GCF_000299155.1 Elephantulus edwardii | reverse complement strand
GTTTTCAGAGGGCTGCTATTTCAGAAGTGGGTGGCCAATCCTTCTTCCTAGTCTGTCTTAATCTGAATGTTCAGATTTAGAGGAGTATCTGACAGACAAGCAATTTGTGGAGCAGTGAAAGATAAATCCTTTATTGTTGAGTTAAGCATTAGTTACAGTGTTGACCCCACCCCTAGCCCAGTGCCTTGACCCACTTACTTCCCAGCTCCACCCTCCACCAGGATAACCCTTCACATCTGCCAAGTCCCTTCAGAAAATATCTTCCATTGTCCAACCCATGATCTGACAACTTGTATTTTAAGCTTTCTTGGCTTCTGTGATTCCAAACACGTCAACTTCTGGCCTTTTTTTTTTCTTTTGACCAGTGTATCTTAAGTTTAGTTGTACTGTCTCCAAGGGAAGGTGACGTGTCCTGTAGAACTCCTGTGTAGATTATGTTTTCATTTCTGGCCGGAGGGCCGCAGGCCCGAGGGCCCGCCGGTTTTTCTGTGTACCTGAAAGATGCCTCTTCGCTGTTATCCAAGGTGACTTTCCCCAGTGCGCATAGAGCTTCAAAATATTAGCCTCCAAGAAGAGACTTAGTTTCACTCTCTCCAAGACAGTACTGTTTTAAAATTTCTTCTAAAGTTTTGTTTGTGTGTCCCTTCAGTTCTTATTCTTTTTCTTGTATTTTGGGGGAAAAAACCCTAGAAACAGTTGATCTCATTAATCTTCTGAATTCCCTGTCAGACAATTCCATCATCCTTCCCTATTCTGAGACATCCACTTGTTCTGTGTTTTGATCCTTTTTCAGAATGTCTTGTTTGGGGTCTTGGTGGTGTTTGATACGGTTTGCTGTTTCTAGGACTGTATGGTGACTCTACTGTTGTAGGTGTTTTTGTTTGTTTGTTTTTTAATCTCATTTCTTTTGGTGTGAGTATAATGCCTTATGGGGTACCAGAGCAACAATCTATTCTCTGTCCTTTGTTATTGGTTGGGTGGTGGTGGTTGGTGATATTGCTACAAAAGTGGAGTTTGTGCTGAATCTTGCTTTGATGAAATATATAATCTGGTGAGCTGTGGAGTCTGAAATAAGGATAATTCAGAAGTAGGGCATCTGAAGGGGCTGGTGTATTCTTATCTTTCCTTACTGTACTTTGGCAAAAGGAGTCTTTGTGTCTCTGTCCTTGTACTCAGTGAACTCACTGTGCCAGTGAAATTTTAAGTTCCTGAACCTCTATATGTTAGAAACTTTCTAGGTCTTTTCATATTCCTTCCATTTTATCATTTCCTATGTCATTGCATCTTTGAGGAGCTCTGGTAGACTGGCAGCAAAGGAGCCATATGGCCATCTCAGTTGCTGATGAATGGATCTGAGCAGCTACTCAGTGGGGATAAACAGGCAGTCCTTCTTATCATCTCCAATAACCTATTGCAGGGCCAGTTTTTGGAACTTTGAAGTCTTTGTATCTCTAAATAAAAGTGGCTGTATGGATTTATAAAACTATTTGTATCACTGAATTTTTAATTTCTCTTTTCATCTCTAAATAAAAGTGGCTGTATGTGTTCATATTTCTTTCATTGAGTTCTTGTGATAATTCATTTTTACATTTTGGCTACAGTTACCTTTACTAGTTTTTGCTGTAGGATTTGCAGCGAGGAAGTTCAAACTAAAGAAAAAAGACCAAGCTTTAAGTGCAATACTGAAGAATTTTATGGGAAACTATTAACTGAACTGGAAGGAAGGAATATACTGAATTAGTGTACCAAAAAAAAAATTCAACTCTGAATAATTTCAAGAAGTATTATATAGTCAAGAACCAATGGTAATGAAGAGAAAATTCCAAGCTGCACTGATGACTTTGGTAAAAAATAAGGCCCCAGGAACTGATGAAATATCAGTTGAGGTATTTCAGAGAACTTGAACTCGCTGTGCAAAAAAAAAAAAAGTATCCTCTTGTTCTCTTAAAAAAAAATCTCTAAAAATATCTTGTTTTATATACCGGTTCTGCATGAGCACAAATAAATGTTCTGGAATTCCCATTCTTCTCTTTATTATCCACAATTTGCATGATATATACAATTGAATGTAGCTAAATGTCTTTTCTAGAATTCTCTGCTTTCGGTCAAGATCTTGATGTGGTATCAGTAATGATATTTCTCACTTGACAACCTCTTCCGAATCCAGCTAGACTTTTGGCAGTTGCCTTTAGATATATTGTTCCAGGTATTTTTCGCTTATATACAGCAATATATTACTTGTATTTGATATTAATGATATTTTCATGAAGTTCCCGCATTCTATTGGATACGCTTTCCTGGAATGGGCACAAATATAACTCTTCTTTAGTCAATTGGCTCAATAGCTGTTTTCCGAATTTATTGGCATGGAACATTTAGCGACTAGATGGCACATAACAACAACTTCATAACTTTTCTATTGACGGAATTTTACCCGTTTCCACACTCCCCAATAGTGTTTTAATAAGGATCCTTGTCCATATAACTTGGTGAATTTGTAATATATTGTTGTTATTAGATACCATCAAGTAGATTATGACTCATTGCGACTCTGTGGAGAACAGATTTGAGCCCTGTTATGTCCTGTGCAATTCTCATCATCTCTGACACACTTGAGCCCATTGAGGCAATCACTGGGTTAACCCATCTCATTAAGGTTCTTCCTCTCCTTTGCTTGCCCTCCACCTTTCCTAGCAAAAGCCTGTCTTAGCAACATTCCCAAAGCATGTGAGATGAATTTTTATCACCCTTGCCTACAAGGAATATTGCATTTTTCTCTAAGACATTATCTCTTTGTTCTTTTGGCAGTGCATGAGATACTCTCCAACACCACAACTCAAAAACATTAGTTCGTTTCTTATTCATTGTTCAGCTCTCAGATGCACAGTAAGTGATTGAAAAGATCGTGGAGCACCTTGGTTTTCTAACTGGTACTGTTTCTCCTCAGTTATTTGGAGAGCTCCCTAACAGCTGACTTGCCTAAGGCAATACATGCATCTCATAATCTCCTGACTGCTGGTACCAAGAGTGTGGCTGCAAATAAGATGAAGTCATTGACAACTTCGATCTATTCTCTATCTATCATGATGTCCCTTGTTGTTCCAGTAGTGAGGAGTTTTGTCTTCTTGATTTTGAGATACAATCCATGTTGAAGACTGTAGTCTTTGATTTTCTGCAACAAGAATTTCGAGTCCTCCCATCGATTCCTGGGGCCTAATTTTCCCCCAATGCCTTCAATATAATTTTAACTTCTTTCATTGTTACCGTTGACTCTTATTTATATGGTTGTTGTTGTTGTTACGTGCTGTTGGGGCACCTGTGACTCATAGTGACCCTATATACAACAGTCCTAAACCCTGCTTTATCCTGTGCCAATCTGTTTCCGACCCATATACTCCCACTACGCCAGTCACTTAATCAATCCATCTCATAAAGGGTCTTCCTCTCCTGTTTTGTCCCTTCACCCTCCCAAGCATGACGTCCTTCTCCAAGGACTGATCCCTACTTGCAACTTGTCCAAAATATGTTAGATAAAGCTTCAGAATCTTTGCCTCCAAGGAACAGACTGGTATAACCTTCTCCAAGGTGAACCTGTTCGTTTTCTTAGCAGTCTATGGTATATTCAATACTCTTCTCCAACACCACATCTCAAAGGCACCAATTATCCTTCTATCCTTCCTAGTCATTGTCCAACTCTCTGACACATAGTAAGTGTTTACAAAGACCATGGTCTGTATCAGGAGCACCTCAGTCTCCAAACTGACATCGTTGTTCTTCAGTACTTTGGAGAGATCTCTGACAGCAAACTTTCCCAACTCAATACGTCTTTTCATTTCCTGGCTGCTGGTGCCAAGAGTGTTGACTATGGAGCCAAGCAAACTAAAGCTGTTAACAATCTCAGTCTCTTCACTATCCATCATGATGCTATCAGTTGGCCGAGTGGTGAGAATCTTTGTCTTCTTGATATTGAGCCTCAATCCATATTGAAAGCTGCAGTCCTTGACCTTCTGCAGCAAGTGTTTCAGGTCCTCCTCAGTTTCAGCAAGCAGGGTTGTGTCATATGCATAATGCAGACTGTTGATGAATCTTCCACCAATCCTGATGACACACTCCTCATACAGCCCAGCCTCCTGGATAGTCTCTTCTGCATACAGGTTGAAAGGGTATGGATATAGGACACATCCCTTGCGTACACCCTTCCCAATTTTGAAACATGCAGTGTTTCCTTGCTCTGTTCTGACGACTGCCTCCTGGTCCAAGTACAGGTTTCGCATTAGGATGATCAAGTGTTCTGGGATTCTCATTCTTCTCAGAGTCAGCCACAGTTTGTTGTGATCCACACAGTCAAACGCCTTTGCATAATTGATGAAACACAGACAGACATTCCTTGGGTACTCCTGCTTTCAGCTAAGATCCATCTAACATTAGCTACAATATCCCTAGTACCACAATCCCTTCTAAACTCAGCCTGCACTTCCGTCAGTTCCAGAGGGTTTTGGATAATCTTCAGCAGAATCTTGCGTGCATGTGAAATCAGTGATATTGTTTGTTAATTTAAACCCTCTGTTGGGTCACTTTTCTTTGGGATGGGAACAACTATAGATCTCTTCCAGTCAGTTGGCCAAGTGGTTGTCCTCCAGATTTCTTGACACATCTTGGTGAGCACATCTAGGGCAGCACCTATTAGTTGAAATACGTCATTTGGTATACCATCAATTCTTGGGGCCTTATTTATATGGTACTTGCTGAATTTTTTTAGTGTCAACCAATTCTTTTAATTGAAATTCATTTAATTATTAATTTGTTTCATTCATGTACGTAGTACAGTTTCTTGTGTGTGTTTCACACTTTCCTTCATTGACATTATGCTTCATACAATCATTCCCATGCACTGTGTTTTATAAAATTAATCATGATTGGACTATGCCCACCATTATCCTATCTTTTCCGGTCCATGCTGGATCTTCCTAATTTCCTTTTTCCAAATTGTGCCACCCTATGACTTCTCCCCTACCATTCTCACTCCTGAGCAATTTACAGTCTCTGAGAACCCACTGAAAGGTCAGTTCGAATTTGACCACAACGCATGAGTGAATGAGTGAGTTCCAATTTGACAGGAATGCATGAATAAATAATTGGAAAAAATATTGAATCTTATTAGCCATTTAGCACAAGTGAATGAAGAAGATATACTTTTGTATTATTTCTCATACTATCATTAATATACATTATGTTTTACAACAATAAATTACAATTGATCAATGCTCTTTTTACCATGTCTCATCAAGTCCTAGCTGTACCTTGCCTATACCTTTACCTTAATCATATGTTCACTAATCTCTACTGCCCTAGTATTTCCCCTATCCCTGATCTTTCCCTTCTTTCTTCCTTTTCCCTTCCCTTTTGAATATGTCCTTATATGTATCCTGTTACAAGTTGATAATTGAAATATCCATGTTGTCTAGTCATCCATTCTTCCCAGATTGATCCTCCCTTACTCTGATCCTTTACAGTGTTCATTGTATACACATTCTATTTCTGATCTTCCCATCCCTCCGTCATTTATCCTCATCTTTTCACAGTAGTGATCTTATACAGTATTTGTCTTTTTGTGACAGAATTATTTTGCCTATCAAAAAAGTAAATAATTTTAAGATAGTGTATAGATCATAACAAACTATGGCTGACTCTGAGAAGAATGGGAATCCCAGAACACTTGATGGTTCTAATGCAAAACTTATACTTGGACCAGGAGGCAGTC
>NW_006399928.1:5935863-5960683 GCF_000299155.1 Elephantulus edwardii | reverse complement strand
CTATGAGTCGCAAGTGACTCGACTGCACATAACAACAACAACAACAACAACTTTGTTTGCATGAAAGAAAGTCTTGGCAAACACTATTGGTGGTAGTTACATTGATGCAGACTGCATGCAAAGTAATTTAATGTTACGTTGTTGGTGGTTTTAGGTGCCATTAAATGGAATATGACTCATGACCACCTTTCGAAAAACCAATCTGAACCTTGCCCTATCTTGTGCCATCCTCTTGATCTCTGTCCTGCTCAAACTGGTTGCGGTGGTCATTGTATCAATCCATCTTATAAAAGGTCTTCACCGTTGTTGATCCTCTCTACCTGTCCCAGTATAATGTCTTTGTTCAAAGAATGGTTCCTTCTGAAAATATGCCCAAAGTGAACCAGACAAAGTTTCAACACCCTTGCCTCTAATGAGTACTCTGGTTCTATTTCCTTTAAGACAGATTTGTTTGTTCTTTTGTCAGTCCACAATGCATTCAATACTCTTCCAATGCCACAATTCAAAGACATGATAATAATTTACAATTTAATTACCAAAATTAGAATTATGAAATAGTCTTTAAAGTGGTACTATCCTTTGACTTAATTATTTTACTTCCTGAAATTGACACTTCAGGAGTACTGTTTTGTTTTGTTTTGGGCTTTTTTGTTTTTTATTTTAATGAAATGTTACAGAGACTTTTTTAATTTCCATTCATTCATTGTTGCACACTTTCCTCCTTGCTCAACCGTCCCCCCTCTGTTCACTTTTCTCTTTGAAAAGTAATAATAATAATAATAATAATAATAAATAATTCTTTGTTATACAATTCCCATTCCCTAGCCCACTCCACTATGCAGCTTTTATTCTGAACACTTGTCATGACAATAATACCTAATCATATATTCCTCCAAACAGTTTTCTCCCTTATATGTTCCAATGCAATATACATTATTTATCCCCTCTTAGTTTTCCCCCAACTCCGATGTCAGGCCTGCTTTACAACAGAGGGACTATGCTGTATTTATCCTTTTGTGACTGAGATATTTCACTTAGCATAATGTCCTCCACGGTCACCCATTTTGTATAATATTTCAGGATGTTCCTTGTTTTTCAATGCAATTCAATGCATTCCATTGTGTGAATATGCCAAAGCTTATCTATACATTCATTTGTTGATGAGCACTAGGGTTGTTCCCAGCTCTTTGCTATTGTAAACAAAACCGCAATAAACATGGGTGTGCATATATCTGCTTGGGTGACAGTTATGGTTTCTTTTGGGTATATTTCCAGTAGTGGAATTGCTGGGTCATCTGGTATTTCTATTTTCAACTTTTTGAAGAAGCACCATACTTCCATAGTGGTTGCACCATTTTACACTCCCAACAACATTGAATAAGGGGTCCAGTTTCTGAACAACCTTGTCATCATTTGTTGTTTGCGGTTCTGTTAAATTTTGCTATTCTTACTGGGGTGAGATGATATCTCATAGTTGTTTTGATTTGCATCTCTTAGAGATAAGTATTTTTTACGTTTCTTCATGTGCTTCTTGGTTATCTGAATGTCTTCTTTGGTGAAGTGTCTGTTCATATCCTGTGCCCATTTTGCAATTGGGTTGTTTATTTTTATCTTGTTGTGGTCCTCGAGTATTTTATAAGCTCTGGATATAAGTTCCTTATCTGACATGTCATTACCAAATATTTTTTCCCAGTCTGTGGCTTCCCTTTTTACTTTGTTGGTCAAGTTTTTGGGTGTGCGTAGGCATTTGATTCTTAGAAGGTCCCATTCATCTGTTTTATCTTCTCCTGGTTGTAGGTTTTTCAGGATGCTTGGAAGACAGTTTATGTCGTGGATTAGGGCTTCTAGAGTTCTTCCAAACTTTTCTCTAATGAAATTCATAGTCCTTAGTTTTAGGCCTAGGTCCATGATCCACTTTGAGTTGGTTTTTGTATATGGAGTGAGGAATGGATCTTGCTTGAGTTTTCTACAGATAGTTTTCCAATTTTGCCAACTCCATTTGTTAAAAAGATTGTCATTTCCCCACTTAACAGATTTCATCTCCTTGTCAAAAATCAGTTGGCCATGCACACCCATGTTTATTGAAGCTTTATTCACAATAGCAAGGAGTTGGAAACAACCCACGTGCCCATCAACAAAGGAATGGTTAGAGAAGCTTGGTATATTCACACAATGGAATACTGTGCTGCATTGCAAAACAAGGAACTCATGCAATATTATTCAAAATGGTTGACTCTGGAGAATATTATGCTGAGTGAAGTATCCTAGTCACAAAAGGACAAATATTGCATGGTGCCACTGTTGTAAAAGAGGACTGACCTTGGGGTTGGGGAGAGACTGAGAAAGATGGGTTCAATAATGTATTGAAACAAATGAGGGAGAAAACTGTTTAAAAGGGATATGTGATTAGATATATCTGTCATGACAGGAGTCTAGAGCGATGGCTACATGGTGGAGTGGACCCGGGGAAGGGTGTGTAAAACAATGAAAGAATTTTCCTTTTACTTTTGCAAGAGGGTGGTGGTCTTGGGGGGGGAGGATTGTGAGGGGAGAAAGGTAAAACAATGAATGAATGGAAATCCAAAGTCTCTGTAAATTTTTACGGAAATTAATAATAAATTTAAATTAAAAAAATTTAAGTTAGAGTAAGGAAGGCAATGGATTTATAACTGCTCATGCTAATAACACTATATCATGGCATGGAGCAGGAATAGTGGAACTGTATCCACATTTACAATATTCTTCTTACCAAAACCATTTATGGAAAATAGGAACTGCAGTGGAACAAGTATCTCTGGAATGGAAATGATCATATTGTTAATATTTCTAGCCTTAGGGCATGTGTCAGGAAAAGTAAGTCTTACTCATAAACAGTGCCACCCAAAGGTAATAAAGGAGGTCAGAATTGCTTCCACTGTGGAAAGCTGGGCCACTTCAATAGACAGTGTCACAGATGAGAGCCATTCATAGGCAAGGGAGTAGAGAGGAAGCTCCCACTCACTTGCTTTAAGTGTGGATCTGAAGGATACATGGCAAAGGACACATGGCCGAGGGTGGGCCACATCAGGTCCTCATGGCTGACAGGACTGACAGGCCCCAGCTCCCAGCTGGAAACAAAGGAGGATGCTTCAACAATTTAGATCCTCTCAGAAGAGCTATGGGTGAGCATTAACATTACTGGTAAGTATATTCGTTTTCTCCTGGACACAAGAGCATACTATTTGGTCCTAAAAGCCTTCTGAGGTCCCAACTCTTCTCACTATCTCTTAGTTTTTAGAATTGACAGAAAATCTCATAAGCAGTTCCTTACTTCACTTCTGCCTTGCATGTGAACTTCTGAGCTGTAAAACAACCCAGTGGTAGATGGAATTTGGTCCAGGACTTAAGAACAATAAATGACATAGTTGAGCCTCTATATCTTGTGGTTTCTAACCTTTACACTATAATAGAAAAAGTGCTAGTCAATAGGCCTTTTATTTTAAGAACTACCTTCCCTCTGTAACTTGATTTGTGCCACTGTTAGAACCTCTACTCGGAATATTATTACTTTTAATTTTTGACTCATGTACTTTTAACTTGTTAGTTAAATTTGTGTCTTCTAGGCTGTAACAGTTCCATGATACATCTTCAAGGATATGAATATGTGTGGCTAAGCACAATTGATAACAGTGCATCTAAATTCCAAAATCAATCTCCATAATAGTCTATGTGTTTCCTATTGCCAAAGAGGCGCTTTAGAGCAGTGAGAGAAGATCTTCATTCTGAAACCTACAGCATCCCTTTTCAGCAGGAAGTAGCTAAGAGAATACACTGTCCCCTTTTCCTTATGAATCAGAGTGAAGTCTCTCTCAGGGAGGAGTGACAGGGAATGGCAAAGGATACACTGACAAAGGAGATTAATCAGAACTGGCTTTGACAAGCACTGTGGCAATGGGACAATTAAAACAGACTTTCAAGGGGGCAAAAAAAGAGGAATGAACTGGGGGGGTAGAGAAAATAGTGCAACAATGAATGAATGGAAATCCAAAATATCTGTAAATGTTGATTAAAATTAATAAAATTGAATAAAATTTTAAAAAAATCAGTTGACCATAGGTAGATCGGCTGATTTCTGGGTTCTTAATTCTATTCCATTGATCTATGTCTCTACTATTGTACCAGTGCCACACTGTCTTGACCACCATGGCAGTGTAGTACGGTTTGAAATCAGGGAGTGAGATGCCTACTACCTTGTTTCTCTTTTTAAGTAGTGCTATGTTTATTCGGTGCCTCTTTCCATTCCAAAAGAAATTGGAGATTGCTTTTTCCACCTAGTTGAAGAATGGAATTGGTATTTGTATTGGGATTACATTGAATGTTTAAATCACCTTTGGTAGTCCTGTCACTTTCAAAATATTGAGTCTTCCTATCTATGGGCACGGTATATTCTTCCATTTCTCCAGGTCTCTTTTTGTTTCTTGTAGTAATGCTTTGTAGTTTTCTTTGAATAGATCCTTTGTGCTTCTGGTTAGATTTACTCTCAAGTATTTAATTTTGTGATTAGCTATTGTAAAGGGTATTATTTTTTTTAGCTCCAGCTCTGTATTCTCTTTTTCACTGTAGAGAAATACAATTGATTTATATAGGCCAATATCTCTCATGAACATAGATGCAAAAATCCTGCATAAAATCCTGGCCAATAGAATACATAATAAAATAATTCACCATGACCAAGTGGATTCATAACAGGTAGCATAAGAAAAACAATCACATAAACAAAGCAAAGAACAAGAACTACAAAATCCTATTAATTGATGCTGAAAAGCCTTTGACAAAATCCAACACCCTTTCCTGATTAAAACACTCAACAAAATAGGATTAGAGGGGAATTTCTTCAACATACTAAAAAGAATATACTCAAACCCAAGAGCCAACATTGTTCTCAATGAAGAGAAATTAAAGGTATTCCCTTTGAGAAAAGGAACTAGGCAAGAATGCCTACTATCAGCTTTCCTATTCAGTATTTTATTGGAAGTCTTAGTGATAGCAATAAGACAAGAGAAGAAAATAAGAAATATCCAAATTGGAAAAGGGGAGGTAAAATTATCTCTCTATGCAGATGATATGATAGTATACTTAGAAAACCCTAAAGTCTCAGCAAGAAAACTACTGAACATAGTTGATCAATTTAGCAAAGCGGCAGGATGCAAGATCAACTGTTAGCCTAACATTTATAGACATCCTATTATTTACCATACTGTGTGCTGGGCATTGGTGGAACTAAAGCCAAAAAAGCCCAATCTCTGACCATTAAAAATTCAAACTCAGACTCACTAAGTTGTGTACATTCTGACCCACAGAAACCATTTATTAAATTTCTATGGCCATAAACCATAACAGGAGGAAACTGCCCATCTTTTTTTCTCTCCTCAACCTCACTAGAGTATTTGAACCAGCAGAAACATTCAGCCATTGGGTTAGCAGTACAACTCTTTACAGTCTACACCATCAGAACTCTGTATTTTTGTCCTTGTTGTTGGTGTGTACTTTAGAGTCGGAACAAACCCATAGCTGACCCTCTGGTGGGTTTTCAGAGGCAATTAATTACACGGGAGGAAATCGCCCATCTTTCTCACATGGAACCTCTCTTATTGCCAGTGTTTTTGAGCATTTCTTCATGTGCCTATTGGCCATTCTAATATCTTCCTCTGTGAAAATTCTTTCCATGTCTTTTGCCCATTTTGTAATTGGGTTTTCAGACTTTCTCTTGTGGAGGCCCAGGAGTATTCTGTAACTTTCATTATGAGACTCTTGTCTTAGATGGTATTACCAAATGTTTGTTCCCAGTAGGTAGTTTTTCTTTTCACCCTGTTGGGAAAAGATTTGATGCACATCTGGGTTTAATCATGAGAAGGTCCCATTCATCAATTTTATCCTCTGAAGATTAGATAAGAGATTGTGCATTTCTGGCTGTATTGGACAGTCTCTTTATACCTTGGACTAGCACTTCTAAAGCTGAACAACCACAAATGAGTAGATTGAGAAATTATGGAACATCCACACAATGGAATACTACACAGCACACAGGAGCAATAATTTTGTAAATTATTACCTAATTTGAGAGGGACTGTAGAGCATTATGCTGAGTGAACTATCTCAGTCCCATGGGGACAAATATTGTATAAAACAATTACTGTAAAATGAGTATAAGGATCCAAGGGAGGGGAGCATGGAAGCAGACGGATGAGGATGTGCAGGGGAAGGGAGGATTAATCATGGGGTTGTACAATTTGATTGGGTGGGGGGTTGAGGGAAATGGAAAGAATCTGTTCTGGGGGAAAAAAAACAATGTTTTGAATTTTTTAAATAAACTAGAACAATAATTAAATTTTTTTTAAAAAAATAAAAATTCAAAGTCATTGTCATGGCTTTGGAACATTCTCACAACTGATGCTCCATTGAAGTTTTCAAAAGCTATGAATTGCAAGAAGAGATTGTTCTTCTTTTACCTGTGGAGCAGCTAATTGATTCAAACTGTCCGCCTTTTAGTTGGTAGCACACTCTTATTCACTACGCCCCCCAAACTGCTAAAAGATGTTTCTCAAAACTGTTTAAGAAGATAAAACAAAAGGAAATTTAAATTTCCAATAACTGGGAATAGTTATATATGTGTTTGCAAAAGCCACATCAGGGAATATGCTGATACACAGCTGACCATTCTATGAGTTTTTGGAGGCTGTAGATCACACAATAGCAGACTGGTCATATTTCCTTTTGGATTCAAACAGCCAGAGGAGCCATTTTTGGGTTACCACCATAACTCCATATAGACTACATTATTAGAGCTTCCTGTACGCAGAAGCATACATAAAAATAACATGTAGAAACACAATCTAGTGTTATTGAAAAGTCACTTACCAAATTTTCTACATTGGTGTCTGAACTATATGCAAATATGCGTTGTTGTTGTGTACCATATTGCACGGAAGGAAATTGCTCATCCTTCTTCCTCGGAGCAACTGGTGGCCTGGAACAGTGCGTTCCTTTGAGAGTACAGTGTAGCTTCTTGCCAGGAGGTCACCAGAGCATGTTGTTGTTGTTATGTGCCGTCGAGTCACTTGCAACTCATAGCGACCCTATGTCCAACAGCCCTAAACCCTGCTCTATCCTGTGCCAGTCTCATTCCCTCTCACACACCCATCCTGATTACCCCAGTCACTGAATCAATCCACCTCATAGAGGGTCTTCCCCTCCTGTGCCGTCCTTCCACCCTCCCAAGCATGATGTCCCTCTCCAAGGACCTCTCCCTCCTTACAACATGTCCAAAGTATGTCAGACGAAGCCTCAGAATCCTTGCCTCCAAGGAGCAGCCTGATTTAACTCTCTCCAGGATGAAACTTTTTGTTTTCTTGGCAGTCCAGGGTACATTCAATACTCTTCTCCAGCACCACAGCTCAAAGGCATCAGTTCTCCTTCTATCCTCCCTAGTTATTGTCCAATTTTCTGATGCATAAGAAGTGATTGCAAAGACCAAAGCTTGTATCAGACGCACCTTAGTCTCCAGAGTGACATCATTGATCTTCGGTACCCTGGAGAGGTCCCTAACAGCAGACTTTCCCATCGCAATACATTTTTTGATTTCCCGGCCACTGGTGCCAAGAGTGTTCACCGTGGAGCCAAGCAGACTAAAGTTGTTAACAATCTCAATCTCTTCACCATCCATCCTGATGCTGCCAATTGGTCCAGTGGTGAGAATCTTTGTCTTCTTGACATTGAACCTCAGTCCATACTGAAGGCTGCAGTCTTTGACCCTCTCTAGCCAGCATTTCAGGGGACTAAACACCTCAAGGGGCTATAAACCCCTCACAGGGGATAAACTTAGTCACCTCAGAGAATGGCGACTTGGCCATCAATGTGACTATTTCCACATGCTGAAATGGCAGCCACACGTCCTCCTCAGTTTCAGCAAGCAGGGTTGTGTCATCTGCATAACGCAGATTGTTAATAGATCTTCCACCAATCCTGATGCCACAATTCTCCTCATAAAGCCCAGCTTCTTGGATAGTCTGCTCTGCATACAGGTTGAAAAGGTATGGAGATAGGACACATCCTTGGCGTACACCCTTCCCAATTTTGAACCATGCAGTGTTTCCTTGCTCTGTCCTGATGACTGCCTCTTGGTCCAAGTATAGGTTTCACATTAGAATGAACAAGTGTTCTGGGATTCCCATTCTTCTCAGAGTCCGCCACAGTTTGTTATTATCCACACAGTCAAACGCCTTTGCATAATCAATGAAACACAGATATACATTCTTCTGGTATTCCCTGCTTTCAGCTAAGATCCATCTAGCATCAGCTACAATATCCCTAGTACCACGACCCCTTCTAAACCCAGCCTGGACTTCTCGCAGTTCTCTGCTGATGTGCTGTTCCAGTCGTTTTTGGACAATCTTCAGTAGAATCTTGCTTGCATGTGAAATCAATGATATTGTTCTGTAGTTTCCACACTCTGTTGGTTCACCCTTCTTTGGGATGGGAACAAATATAGATCTCTTCCAGTCAGTTGGCCAAGTGGTTGTTCTCCAGATTTCTTGGCACAACTTGGTGAGCGCATCCAGGGCAGCATCTGTTAGCATAGGAAAAGTAAAAAAAAAAAAAGTTAGCCATAGTTGTTTTACTTTCCCCTTTCTCCTACTTTTCTGAACTTACAAGTTGTGTAATTGGCAGATACAGAGGAATTTAATGAAATAACATTTGAGCAAGAGCCTATGGTGATGAAGGAAGAAGTTCAAGCTGCTTTGAAGGAAATAGAAAAAAATAAGACCCCAGGAATAGATGGTATACCAATTGACGTATTTCAGCTAACAGTTGCTGCTCTGGACGTGTATTGAATGTACCACGGACTGCCAAGAAAACAAATAAATTCATCCTGGAGAGGGTTAAACCAGGCTACTTTTTGGAGGCAAGGATTCTGAGGCTTTGTCTGACATACTTTGGACATGTAGTAAGCAGGGAGAGGTCCTTGGAGAGGGACATCATGCTTGGGAGGGTCGAGGGTCAGCGCAGGAGGGCAAGACCCTCTTTGAAGTGGATTGATTCAGTGACTGGGGTAATCGGAACGGGTGTGTCAGAGGCAGTGCGATTGGCACAGGGTAGAGCAGGGTTTAGGGCTGTTGTACATAGGGTCGCTATAACAACAACAGTTGTCCTATGTTTAATCCTCCCCTATCTTAGTCGATTTCACTGACTCCAACAAACCTACCCCCATCACTCTGATTTCTGCATCATCCAGGGTTTTCCTCTCCTGCACTGTCCCTCCACCCTTCTAAGCATGATGTTCTTCTCCAGAGATTGGTCCGTACTGGCTGTGTGTCCAAAGTATGTGTGACGGAGCTTCAAAATCTTTGCCTCCAAAGAGCAGCCTGTTTTCACACTCTCCAAGACAGACCTGTTTATTCTCTTGGATGTCTATGGTATGTTCAATACTCTTTTCAAGCATCACAGCTCAAAGGCACTGATTTTTCTTCTGTCATCCTCAGTCATTGTCCAGCTCTCTGATTCATAACAAGTATTTGTGAAGATCATGGGCTGGATCAGGTGCACCTTAGTCTCTAGACTGATATCATTACTCTTTGGCAGCAAACATCCTAATGCAATTTGTGTTTTGATTTTGTGGCTTCTGGTGCCAAGATTGTTGATTGAGGAGCCAAGCAAGCTGAAGAAACAACCTCATTCTCTTCTCTTATCAATTATGGTGTAGCCTTTTGGCACAGTGGTGAAAATTTTTGTTTTCTTGATGTTAAGCTTCAATCCATATTGAAGACTACAGTCTTTGGTCTTCTCCAGAAAATGCTTCAGGTCCTTCTCAGTTTCAGCAAACAAGGGTGTGTCATTTGCATAACCCAGGTTGTTGCTGAGTTTTCCTCTAATCTGTATGCCACATTCTTCCACATAAAGTCCAGCCTCCTAAACTATCTGTGTAGGCAATGGAAGTTATAGAGACAGGACACATCCCTGACACACTCCTTTCCTAATTTTGAACTATGTAGTGCTTCCTTGCTGTGGTCTGAGGACTGCCTCCTGGTTCAACTAAAGGTTTCACATAAGCACAATCAAGTGTTACCTTCTCAAAGTTAGCCACAATTTGTGATACACACAGACTTATGCCTTTGCGTAGTCAATGAAACATAGACACACATTTCTCTGGTACTCTTTGCTTATCTGACATTGGCAATAAAGTCTCTAGTGCCACTACCTCTTCTAAACCCAGCTTGTATTTTGGGTAGTTCTCTGTTGATGTATTGTTCCAGTCATCTTCACATAATCTTCATCAGGAGGTTACTCACATATGATATTAATGATATTTTAAATAATTTCCACAGTTTATTTTTGTTGTTATGTGCTATCCAGCTGCTTGCAACTCATAGTGACCTGTACAACAGATCTGAACTCTGCTCTCTCTTGAGCCAATTTCATTGTCTCCAATACACCTACCCCCATTATCCTAATCACTGAGTCAATCTATCTCATCCAAGATCTTCCTCTTTTGTGCTGTCCCTCCATCAATGATGTCCTCCTCTAATGACTGGTCCCTCCTGGCCATATGCCCAAAGTATGTGAGACAGAACTTCAAAATCCTTGCCTCCAAGGAGCAGCCTGGTTTCACCTTCTACAAGACAGACCTGTTGTTTTTTTCTCTTAGCAGTCCATGGTATGTTCAATACTCTTCTCCAGTACCACAACTCATTTGAGTCATCTTTTTTTTTGGAATGGGAGTAAGTACAGGTCTCTTCCAGTCAGTTGGCCAGGGAGTTATCCCGATTTCTTGGCACAACCTGGTGAATATATCCAGGGTAGCATCTATTTGTTGAAATATGTCAATTGGTATTTAATCAAATCCTGATTCCTTGGGTTTTGGGGGTTTTTTTGGTTTTGTTTTATTTTTGCCAATTCCTTCAGAGTAGCTCTAACCTCCTCCTTCATAACCTTTGCTTCTTGAGCATATGTTGTTTCCTGAAATTATTCTATGTCAGTCAATTCTTCTTTGGTAGAGTGACTCTGTATATTACTTCCATCTTCTTTTAATGCTTCCTGGATCATTCAATATTCTTCTCCCCATAGCATCATTACGTATTGCAACTAGAGACTTGAATTGATTCTTCAGTTCCCTCAGCTTAAGAAATGACAAACTAGTTCGGCCCTTTCAATTTTCTAACTCCAGCACCTTTGCACATTTCGTTGTAATACTTTTTCTTCCTGAGCTGCTTTTCTGTTCAGCTGCTTAACTTTCTGCATTCTTCCCTTTACTTTGTCTTCTTGGAACTCTAGTACAATATTTAGAGTCTCTTCTGGCATTCATCTTGGCCTTTTCATCCTCCTCTGACTTTACAATGACTTTTTTACATTCTCTGTGGATTGTATTCTTGATATCCTCTCGCATCTGATCTTCGTTCATTAGTGTTCAAGGCCTCAAACCTGTTCCTGAGATAGTTTTTAAATTCAGACAGGATAGACTGTAGGTCAAATTTTTGTTCCTGTGGATTTGATTTAACCTTCTTTTGCTTTACTTTGAACTTCCAAATGAGTAGTTGATGTTCTCATCCACAATCAACACTTGGCCTAGTTTTCACAGTTGATTGAGCTCCAATGAGTCTTTCCACAGATTTGATCGATCCAATTTTTGTGCATATGGTCAGGTGAAATCTATATGTATAGTCACTGTTTATGTTTCTTATAAAAGGTATTTGCAATGAATAAATAATTGATTGTGCAAAATTTTATCATTTTACCTGCAGCCTTATTTCTGTCACCAGGTTTATGTTTTCTGACTACTTATTCCCTGTTCCCAACTTTTGCATTTCAATCACGCATTATTCTTAATGCATCTTGATTGCATGTGTGATCTATTTCTGACTGCAAAAGTTGGCAGAAATCATCTATTTATTTCTCTTTGCATCTGGTTTTGGGTGTATGTATTTGAATAACAGTGGTATCCAGTGGACTTCCTTTTTTGCGTGTGGATATTATCCTGTCATCCATAACATTGTATTTTATGATGAATATAGAAAAGACATTTTTAAACTATGGAATAGACCCCATTGTTCCTCACCTTTTTATCTCCAGTGTAGGAAATGATTTTCTGATTCAAATGTGTTTTTTTCCAATCCATCTCATTTTGCCAATAGTTATGATGTCAATATTTATGCCTTCCATTTCTTTCTTAACAAAGTCCAATTTTCCTACATTCATGCTCCTCACATTTCATGTTCACGTTAGTGTCTTTATGATTGTTCCTCTTCATTTGTGTTTCAAAATTTGAGGGCTTGGCCTCAGGTGCCATATCTGCCACTCTACTCTAAGTGTGCTCTATTGTACATAGGTTTCTTGAACACCTGTTATTTTGGAAGTGGATGGCAAATCCTTCTTCCTAATCTGTCTTAATTTGGGTGCTCAGTTTTAGGACAATGTCTGACAGACAAGTATTTTACTGAAAGGAGCAGATGATTCCCCATTGTTGAAGTAAACAGAGGATTCAGTGTCACCACCACATGTTTCACCCTGCCCCCCCCCACTTGGCACGTGTGTCTTGTCCTATCACTTTCCCTATTCCACTGGAATTCCTTTCCACTCCTGCTTACACTGCCTAGCACCTCCCTCCCCTCAGTCAGGCCTTAATATGATGGCTTATGTCTCAAGTTACTTCTATCATGCCACACACTTCCCTCTGCTGCTGATCTAATTTAGAAGGTAAGACATTTTAAAACTAATGCTTCTATTTTTAAATAGACCCAGCTATTCCACTACTTGGAATATACCCTGAGAATATAAGACCTGAGGCACAAACTGAGATTTGTACACCAATGTTCATAGTAGCATTATTCACCATCGCGAGAACATGGTAACAGCCCAAATGTCCAACACAAATAAATGGATTGAGAAATTATGGTACATTCACACAATGGAATACTATGCAGCATGCAGGAGCAATAAATTTGTAAATTATTACCTAACTTGAAAGAAACTGGAATGAATTATGCTGAGTGAACTAACTCAGTCCCATAAGGATAAATATTTTATAAAATCTTTATTGTAGAATGAGTATAAGGGTCCAGGAGGGGTGAGAGAGTCTGGAAGCAGAGGGATGTCGATGTGCAGCGGGAAGAGGGGATTAATCATTGGGCTGTACAATTTGATGGATGGGGTGAGGGAAATTGAACTTTTTCAAATTTGTGTTTGAATTTTGTAAATAAATTAGTAGAAAAATAAAAACAAAAAAGGCATGGAGATAGAAAAAACAAAACAAACATACAAAAAAAACCCCTAATTTAAAGAAAACAGTGTATCTAAAAATATAGAAAAAATCGTTTGCCATGATCAATGATATTTTGTATCTTTATGTAAAATACAGATAAATATTATTCTAGCCCTTTCATTTGTTTGTGGAATTTCAACTATGTGGCAAAACATAATGGCTGTCATGTATATACCTTCTAGGCATACAACTTCTAGGATTATATGTTTGTATCTTCATTGATTCTCCCTTGTCAAAAATGGTTTAATAAGTTAATTTGTGATGCTTTAGCTTGATTGCTAATTCATTTTATAGTGCTATGGTCTCCTTCTTATAACTACATTTGTAGGACAAGAAAGAAACAAAGGAAAACTGAGACACACACACAGCCCCCAAGGAAAAATGTGGTTGCTGTACTTTCTTTCCTATTATGCATATTTAAAGTAACACCATGTGCATTGTTGAGATATTGGGGAACAAGAAAAAAACTATGTGTGTGTGTGTGTGTGTGTGTGTGTGTGTGTGTGTGTGTGTTGTTGTTGTTAAGTACTGTTGAATCGTAGGCGACTCATAGCAACCCTATGAACAGAAGACCTGGACACTTTCGTCCTTTCTCCAGGTTCATAGGGTTTTACAGAGGCAAGCTATTTTGGAAGTGGATGCCACTCCTACTTCCAAGTTTGTTTTAATCGAGGAATTCCACCAAACACTGTCCACCATGGGTAACCATTCTCGCGTTTGACACATTAGTGTCACAGTGTTCAGCTTCATTGCAACCACGAGTTACCTCTGTACAGCAAGTGGACACGCCAGAAGAATGTTTCACCAAAAACAATTAAAAACAGGCCTGAGGGCCACAGATTCGAGTCACCCACCTTTGGCTTCGTAGCATTACTTTTTGTCCACTAGGCCAACTCTGTGTGTGTGTGTGTGTGTGTGTGTGTGTGTAATATTAAGTATGGCTTATGCTGCAGTTCATAGGGTCTTTAATTCAGGTGTGTTGCTAGGAGAGGCTATTCTTGGGAGAAGGACATGATGCTCAGAAAGGTAGAGGGTCGACAAAGGAGAGGAAACTCCTTTACCAGGTGCATTGACACTATGACTGATGCAATGGGCTCTAGTGTGTCAGGAGGTGTGAGAACTGCACAGGATAGGAAAGAATTTAGTTCTATTGTTCATAGGGTCACTATGAGTCATACTTGCCTTGATGACACCTAATAACAATAACAACAATAAAAAGCTGAAGTTATTCTTTCCTTCTTTGTTCCTCACAGGCAGCCCTAGAAGCGTTAGATGAATTGGATCTGTTTGGTGTAAAAGGTGGGCCCCAATCAGTTATCCATGTCTTGCCAGATGAAATACAACACTGTCAGGTAAGAAAACAATAGCCACATTAAATTACATAAAATTTTATTCTTATTCACACTCAGACTTAGCAGGGCGTTTGAAGACATGAATAAAAGCACATCATCTGTCAAAATACGCCTTACCACTGTACAATAATTGGGAGCTCAAGTGGTCAGGTAAATAGAATTACACTGCCAAATCAAAGGCACCAGATAGAGAATTCAAATGGGCAATCTCCTCCTGTGTGATTTATAGTCTATGCAAACCTGGTGAAAGGTTAGTTATGAGTCAGTTTCAACTTGATAGAACATATCAACTACAACAACATACTGAGATCATGGTGCATTGTTGTTCTTAAGTACCATCCAATCCACTATGACTATACCAAACCTGTGGAGGACAAACCTTGCTCTATCCCAAACCACCTTCATAATCACTACCATGCTCAAACCAATCTTTGTAGTCATTCTATCATCCCATCTCATTTAGGATCTTTCTTTCTTTTTTACTTACCATCCATTTGTCCAGGCGTGTTGTTGTTGTGTACCATTGAATCAGAACTGACCTACAATTGACCCTCCAAGTGGGTTTTCAGAGACAGTAAAAGTCTAGCACTTTAGACTTTTTAACTGCAGTTTGCTAAAAGTTTGGGTCCTTCAAAATTTAACTGTGGGACAATGAATGCTAAAGTATGCAGATTGGTTTAGTCAACCTCTTCAATGGTGGATCCAGAAGAGGCACCACCAGATGGAGGAGCTCCACCACCAGGGAAGCCTCCAGGCATGCCTCTGGGCATGCCTCCAGCAGTCTGGTACAGCTTGGTGATGATGGGGTTGCAGACCTTTTCTAGTTCCTTTTGCTGATGCTCAAATTCTTCCTTTGCTGCAGTCTGATTCTTATCAAGCCAAATCTTCTGCTTGTCCTCCTCGTCATTTCTCTTGCCTTGAAGCTTTTCATCTTCAACTGTTGCTTTCATATTAAATGCATAAGACTCAAGGGAATTCTTAGAAGACACTTTATCTCTTTGCTTCTCATCTTCAGTTTTGTACTTCTCAGCCTCCTGGACCATTGGTTCAATGTCTTCTTTACTCAGGGCCCTTGGACATGGTTGCTTAGTGCAGGTCCCAGGTGGTGAAGAAACAAACCTTAACTCATGTCTGACACTGCACTAAATGAGACAAAAATCTTTGTCTTCTTAATGTTGTGGTGTAATCCATATTGCTGACTACAATCTTGAACCTTCTTCAGTCAGTCCTTCAAGTCTTTTTAACTTTTGGAGGCAAAGTTGCATTATCTGCATAACTCAGATTGTTGATGAGTCTTCCTCTGATCCTAATGCCAAATTCTTCTTCACATAGTCCAGTTTCTCAAGTTATTTGCTCAACAAAAGTAATGAATAGGTATGGAGAAAAAACCAACCTAAACACACACTTTTCTTGATTTTAAACCCTGCAGTATCCCCTAGTTCTATTGGAAAGACTGCTTCTTGCTCTATGTGCTCATTTTGTAAGAACACAATTAAGTGTTCTGGAATTCTCATTCTTCTCAATGTTATTAATAATGTATTATTATCTCCACAATCGAAGGCTTTTACATAGTCAATAAAACACAAGTAAACATCTTTCTGATATACTCTATTTTCAGCCAAGACCCATCTCACTTCAATAATTATATATTTCTGTCAGTTTTTGTCAAGGTACTGCTCCACTCAATTTTTAATAATTTTCAGCAAGATTTTACTTGCCTATATCTGTGCTTCATTGACTCTGCAAAGGCTTTTCACTATGTGGATCACAACAAGCTATAGCTGACTCTGAGAAGAATTGGAATGCCAGAACATTTGATTGTGCTAATGCAAAACCTATACTTGGACCAAGAGGCAGTCGTCAGAAGAGAGCAAGAAGACACTATATGGTTCAAAATCAAGAAGGAGGTCCATCAGGGATGTATTTTGTCTCCATACCTTTCCAATCTGTATGCAGAACAGATCATCTGATATACTGGGCTATGCGAGGAGGAATGTGGCTTTAGGATTGGTGGAAGCGTCATTAACAATCTGCGTTATGCAGATGACACAACCCTGCTGAAGAGCAAAGATGTCAGACTGGAGACTAAGGTGCACCTGATCCAGGCTATAGTCTTTGCAATTACATGCTATGCATCAGAGAGTTAGATAGTGACTAGGGATGATAGAAAGAGAATTGATGCCTTTGAGCTGTGGTGCTGGAGAAGAGTGTTGAATATACCATGGACTGCTAGAAGAACAAACAGGTTTGTCCTGGAGAGGGTGAAGCCAGATTGCTCCTGGGAGTCAAGGATTCTGAAGCTTCGTCTGACATACTTTGGGCATGTTGCAAGGAGGGACTGGTCCTTGGAGAGGGACATTATGTTTCGCAGAGTGGAGGGACGGCGCGAGAGGAAGATCCTCAATGAGATGGATCGATTCTGTGATTGGGGAGGTGGGAATGAGTGTGTTTGAGATGGTGAGGTTGGCACAGGATAGAACGACGCTTAGGGCTCTTGTACATAGGGTTACTATGAGTTGCAAGCAAATCGATGGCACATAACAACACAACAACAAGATTATATTAATAGGGAGCTCTGATGGCCTAGTGGCAAGATGCTGTGCTGTAATCCCAAAGTCAAGGGCTTCGAGACCATCAGCTGCTCTGCGGGAAAAGTATGGGCAATCTCCTCCGTGCAATTAACTGTCTCTGAAAACCTGATATGGGGTCAGCCATGGGTCGGTTCTAACTCGATGGTACACAACAACAACAACAATGATATTAATGATATTGTTCAAGAATTTCCTCTTTCTTTTAAACCTACTTGTTTGGGAATTGGAACAAATATGAATCTCTTCTAATCTGTAAACCAGGTTGCTGTCTTCCAAATTTCTTGGCATGAACTAGTGAGCACATCCAGACATGCATTTCTTTACTGAAATAACTCAGTTGGTATTATATTCTATCAGTTTTTTATTGCTGTTGTTGTTAGGTGCCATGAAGTTAAGTACAACTTATAGCGACACTATGAACAAAAGATCTGAACCCTGTTCTATCCTGTGCTATCCTTATGCTCCCTGACACATAAGAGCACATTATGGGAGTGAGTGTGTCAATCCACCTGGTTGATGGTCTTCCTGTCCTTCACTGACCCTTCACTTTCCCCAGTATCTTGTCCTTCTCCAAGGAATACCATCTCCTGAAAACATGCCCTAAGTATGTGAGGCAAAGTTTCTTCATTCTTGCCTCCAAAGAGCACTCCGGCTGCACCCTCTCCAAGACATACCTGTTTGTTCTCTTGGCCATCCATGGTATGTTCAGTGCCCTTCTCCAACACCACAGATCAAAGGCGTCAATTCTTTTTCTAACATACTTATTCATTGTCCCACTCTCAGATCCATAGCAAGTCATTGGAAAGACCATGGCCTGAATCAGACACACCTTAGTCCTCAAACTCACATCATTACTCTTCAATAATTAAGAGAGGTCCCTCACTGCAGATTTTATCAATGTAATGCATCTTCTTATTTACCAACTGCTGGTACTAAAGTTGTTAATTGTAGATCCAAGAAAGGTGAAGCTGTTGACAGTTTCTATCTTCTCTCCATCCATCATGGCACTTCCTATGAGTCCAGTGGTAAGAATCTTTGTTTCTTGACATTTTGTTAGGTGCCATCAAATCGATACAAACAGCTAAAGTCCATGCTGAAGTCATCATGTCCATTTATCTCATTGGTGATCTTCTTATCCTTCACTGACTCTATATATTTACAAGCATGATCTCTCTTTCCAAAGGAAAGGTGAAGCTTTGTCATCCTTGCCTTCAAGGAGCACTCTGGTTGTGGCTTCTTTAAGACATATTTATTTGGTTGTTTTTTTTGGCAGTCTATGGGATATTCACAACTCAAAGGCATCAATTCTTCTGTCATCCTTATTTATTGTCCATCTCTCTGATGCATAGCAGTTAATTGAGAAGACCTTGGCCTGAATCAGGCACATCTTACTTCTCAAATTGACATTATTGCTCTTTCGCATTTTAGAGAGGTCCTTGACAGCAGACTTGCCCAATTCAATATGCCTCTTGATTTCTTGACTTCTGGTAACAATAATGTTGATTGTTAATCCAAGAAAGATTAATCATTGACACTTCAAGACTTTCTCCATCTATCAAAATGTTGACTATTGATCTTGAGGTGAGGACCTTTTTTTTCTTAATGGTGAGAGATAATCCATAGTAAAGGCTGTAGTCCTTGATCTTCTACAGCAATTGTTTCATATGCTACTCACTTTCAGTAAGCAAAGTTATGTCATCTGGATAATGCAAATTGTTTATAAGTGCATTTCCAATCTTGATGCCACATTCTTCTTGATAAAGTTCTGCTTCATAAGTTATTTGTGTTGAATAGGTATGGAGAAATGAAACAACCTACAACTGCACACTTTCCTGATTTTAAACTATGTAGTGTTCCATTGCTTCATTAGGACAACAGCTTCTTGGTCTAGGTATAGATTTCATATTAGCACGATAAAGCGTTCTAGCATTCCCATTCTTCTCAATGTTAGCCATAATTTGTTATGATCCACACAGTCAAATGCCTTTGAATAGTTAATAAAGCACAAATAGACATTCTTCTGACATTATGTCATTTCAGCCATGATCCAGCTGACATCAGCAATGATATCCCTGGTGCCATAGCTTCTTCTAAAGCCAGCTTGAACTTTTGGTAGTACCCTGTCGGTGTATTGTTCTAGTTGTTTTTGAATGATCTTCAACAATATTTTGCTTACATAAGATATTAATTATATTGTTCAATAATTTCTGCATTCTTTTGTATCACCTTCCTTGGGAATAGGGACAAATAAGGATCTTTTCCAGGCAGGTGGCCAGTTAGCTATCTTCTAAATTGCCTGACATAAACTAGTGAGAACATCCAGGGCTGCATCTGTTAGCTGAAGCATGTCACTTGGTATTTAATCAATTCCTGGGGTCTTATTTTGATGATGTCTTCATAGCAACTTAAACATTGTCAATTATTTTTTTTGGTATAGCAGTTCTGTGTATTCTGTCCATCTTCTTTTGATACTTCCTAGATCATTCAAGGTTGTGCTTATATCATCTCTTAGTATTATAACTCAAGGCTTGAATTTCCTTTTCAATTCTTTTAGCTTGAGAAATGCTGAGTGAATTCCTCCCTTTTTATTCTCTGACTCCAGCTCTTTGCACATTTCATTATAATATTTTTCTTACATTATATTGTTTTTGTTTGTTACTATGTGTTGTTTAGTCACCTGCAACTCATAGCAGCCCTATGTACAGCAACTATGAAGTCTACCCTGTCCTGAGCCAGTCTCACTGATTCCAACACACTAACCCCCATTTCTCCAGTTACTGTATTAATCCATCTCATCCGGGGTCTTCCTCTCTTGCACTGTCTCTCTACCCTTCCCATCATTTCTGTCACCACATGAACTTCACCAGATGGACTATATGGGAATCAAATTGGCTATATCTGTGGAAACAGTTGTTGTTGTTTTTATGTGCCATCAAGTCGCTTGCGACTCATAGCGACCCTATATACAACAGCCCTAAACTCTGTTCTATCCTGTGCCAATCGCACTGCCTCTGACACATCCATCCCGATTACCCCAGTCACTGAATCAATCCACCTTATAGAGGGTCTTCCCCTCTTGCGCTGTCCCTCCACCCTACCAAGCATGATGCCCCTCTCCAAGGACGTGTCCTTCCTTACTACACGTCCAAAGTATGTCAGACGAAGCCCAGAATCTTTGCCTCCAAGGAGTCGCCTGATTTAACCCTCTACAGGATGAATTTGTTTGTTTTCCTAGCAGTCCATGGAACCATCAATACTCGTCTCCACACCACGGTTCAAAGGCATCAATTCTCCTTCTATCCTTCCTAGTATTTGTCCAATTCTCTGATGCATAACAAGTGATTGCAAAATCCATAGCCTGTATCAGATGCACCTTAGTCTCCAGAGTGACACCATTGAACTTCAGTACCCTGGAGAGGTCCCTAACAGCAGACTTTCCCATCACAATACATTTTTTTTATTTCCTGGCTACTGGTGTCAAGAGTGTTGACTGTGGAGCCAAGCAGACTAAAGCTGTGAACAATCTCAATCTCTTCACCATCCATCCTGATGCTGCCAATTGGTCCAGTGGTGAGAATCTTTGTCTTCTTGATATTGAGCCTCAATCCATATTGGAGGCTGCAGTTTTTGACCCTCTGCAGCAAGTGCTTCAGGTCCTCCTCAGTTTCAGCAAGCAGGGTTGTGTCATCTGCATAAAGCAGATTGTTAATAGATCTTCCACCAATCCTGATGCCACACTTCTCGTCATAGAGTCCAGCCTCTCGGATAATCTGCTCTGCATACAGGTTGGAAAGGTATGGAGATAGGACACATCCCTGACGTACACCCTTCCCAATTTTGAACCATGCAGTGCTTCCCTGCTTTGTCCTGATGACTGCCTCTTGGTCCAAGTATAGGTTTCACATTAGAACGATCAAGTGTTCTGAGATTGCCATTCTTCTCAGAGTCAGCCATATCATAAAATCTAGGAAAAATAGGGGACAAAATAAGGCCAGGATAGTAAGAAAGGTGCAAATCAAGATCACAATAATAGTAACCATCTCTCCCTATTAACAGTGGCAAAGTTTAGTAGGACAGTAAGCAAGAAATGTTGGAGAGGATGTGGAAATGTTAGAACTCTCATATACTGTTGGTGGGACTGTAAAATGCTATAACTACTCTCGACAGCAGTTTGATGTTTCCTCAAAAGCTGAACATAGAAACTCCATATACCACTTATTCCACTGCTAGGAATACAGCTCAAGGAAATTACAATGGACACACAAACGGATATTTATACCCATTGTACATAGCAGCATTATTCACCATCGCAGGAACATGGAAATGGCCAAAATGTCGAACCACAACTGAATGGATTGAGAAATTGTGGTACGTTTACACAATGGTATAGAATATTATACAGCACTCAGGAGCAATGATTTTTAATAATACTACATAACTTGGGAGGGACTGGAGAGCATTATCCTGAGTGAACTGACTAACTTAGTCTGATAAGAATAAATACTGTATAAGACCATTGTTTTAAAAATAGAAGGCTAACTAGTAAAACATCTATGGGGACCCAAGGAGGGAAGGGGTGGGAGCAGAGGAGTGAGGATGGAAGGGGAGAAACCACAGGGTTGCATAGTTTGGTGGGTAGAAGGAGGAGGTAAAGAAAAGGGGAAAGATCTGGCAGGGACCTGAAAACACAAGGTAAGGGTGGGCACAGTCCACTGGTGATTAATTTTATAAAACCTAATGAATGGGAATGATTGTATGAAACACAATGTGAATGAAGAATAGTGTAAAACACGATGTATAAAAACTTTGTAACAAATCAAAATAAAATAATACAAACAAAAAGACCAGGAGCCTACTGTAGAACAGACCATCAAGGATTTATTTACAAGTTCAAACTGAAGCTGAAGAAAGTAAATTCATGAGAGATTTTGAATTTATGCTACCGGAATTTGGTGGCCTAGTTCATACAGAGTTGTACTGCTAACCCAAAGACTGTCTTTCTGGAAGTTCAAACCTACCCTTGCCTCAGAGGAGGAAAGATGGGTAATCTAATACTATGTGATTTACAGGCTTGCAAAAGCAATAAAGGGTTGGCTATGAGTCAGTTCTGACTCCAGGGCAATGAGTGAGAGAGAATGAATAAGAAATTAAAAGCGATCTCAAGTATACATTTATTTGATGCACTGAAAACTAATGAGCAAAGACCAGACAAGTTCTGGGATGATATCAAGAGAGGAAGAGTCGTTTAAAAGACAGGAAGGAAACAAAAGACCAACGTGAATGTCAGAAAAGATTGTGAAATTTACTCTTCAATGTAGGAAAGTTAAAGCAAAAGTAAAATAATAATAATGAAAGGAGAGAGCTCAACAGAAGATTTGAAAGAGCAAATCAAGAATACAAAACAAAGTATCACAATGTGCAAAGACTTGGAGTTAAAAAAGCAAAAAGGGAAAATATGCTTGATATTCCTTAAATGAAAATAACTGAAGAACAACTCAAACCTCGAGTTGCAGTGCTGATGGATTCTAACAGCTGAATCTTGAATGATGCAGGAAGTATCAAAAGAAGATAGAAAGAACACCCAGAGTCAATATACCAAAAAGAATTGGTCAACACTGAACCATTACAGAAAGTAGCATATCTTTGGGACTGCAGTGCAGATTCTTATCACTAGGTCACCACAACTCCCTTGAAAGTTGTTATTGTTGCTGATTACCCTCAAGTTGCATATGACTCATAGCAACTTCATGAACAAAAGACCTGAGGTCTTTCTATAACTATAGTTTTTCTAAGTTCATAGAGTTTCCAGAGGCATGTGGTTTAGAAAGTGGATGCCACTCCTGCTTCCCAACCTGTCTTAAAACTGGGAGCTCCACCAAACACTGTCCACCATGGGCAGCCATTATGGCATTTGAAACCCCAATGGTACAAGGTTCTGCATCAGAACAAACCCAGATTACCTCAGCACAGCAAATTGACAGAAAAGTGTGTACGACTAGGAAGAATGTTCCTCCAAAATACAGTGGCAAAGGATTAAAAGATAGTCCCTTGGACCCGACTTATTAAGTATAAGGGCAGTCCAGGAGGTTTTGTTGACTAAACAAGAGGCTTTAGTAATAATAAAAAGAAAAAGAAGAACATTCCACAATGACCCTCAAGCAAAACAAGAGAGCCCATCTTGCAGAGTCTAGTTGCTTCACTCAGTTTCCAAAATGGAGCTAAGGGCTTGGCCTTAAATGCAAGCCCTCCTGGAGGCCTTATTGACTCTAAATAAGAGGCTTTAAAAATGAAACAATCCACACAGATCCTCAACCAAAACAAGAGTACCATCATACAGAGTCGAGCCAATGGAAATCCAAAATGGAAGACAAGGAATTGGAAATATATATTGTTTTTGCTGTTAAATTCCATCTAGTACTGACATCATAAATAAAAGACTTTAACCTTATTCTATAACTATTATACTTTCTCTAAGTTCATAGAGTTTGCACAGGCATGTTTAGGAAGTGGATACCACCCACTCCTGTTTCCAGGCCTGTCTTAATCTGTTAGCTAACCAGATATTATCAACCATGTGTAACCATTATGGTATTTGACAGACTAATGGCACAACATTCAGTATTACAGCATGCCAAAGTTACCTCAATACAGAGAAATGACAGAAAAATGCTGTACCACTTAGGAGTGGTCATTTAAAAAATAATGACAACCAGGCCCAAGGACCTTTGACCCGAGGGTCCAAATGAATTTTCAAAGGCTGCAGGCCACGGTTCATGTTCTCATTGGTTCCCAGAAAGGGACTTCTAGCCAGCCAAAGAAGATCCAGAGGCTTCCCATACCCACACAGAAAACACACAACTCTAAAGCCACACAAATTTTAGCATAATGATAAAAAAAAATCAAGGGCACCGAAGGAAGAAGTTCAAATTGCACTGAAAGTTTTGGCAAAAAATTGGACCTCCTAGTCGTTTCAGCAAACAAATGCAAATCTGAATGTGCTCACTAGTTCATGATAAGAAATTTGGAAGATAACAGCCTGGTCTACAGATTAGAAGAGATTCATATTTGTTCCAATTCCCAAACAAGTCAGTTTAAAATAATGAGGAAATTCCTGAACAATATCATTAATATAATAGCAAGTAAAATCTTTCTAAAGGTTAAAATCTTTCTAAAGGTTATTAAAAACTGAGTGGAGCAGTACCTCAACAAAGAACTGACAGAAACATATAATTATTGAAGTGAGATGGGTCTTGGTTGAAAAGAGAGAATATCAGCAAGATGTTTACTTGTGTTTTATTGACTATGCAAAGGCCCTTGATTGTGGAGATAATAATAAACTATTTTTTTAAATAATTTTAATGAACATTTACAGAGAATTTGGATTTCCATTCACTCATTGCTGCACTTCTCTATCCACCCAGCCCTCTCCCCCCTCCCCAAGTTCACTCCTCTCTTTCAAAAGTAAAAGAAAGACTCCCTCCCTGGTACACAATCCCCCCGCACCCCTCCCACCGCCCCAAGTACATTCCACTATGCAACCTTAATTGTGGACTCTTGTGATAATCATAATACCCTATCATACATCG
>NW_006399928.1:5932362-5934338 GCF_000299155.1 Elephantulus edwardii | reverse complement strand
ATTCTTCCACTTCTCCAGGTCTCTTTTTGTTTCTTGTAGTAATGTTTTCTAATTTTCTTTGAATAGATCCTTTGTGCTTCTAGTTATATTTACTCCCAAATATTTTACCTTGTGATTAGCTATTGTGAAGGGTATTGTTCTTCTTAGCTCCAGCTCTGTATTCTCTTTGTCACTGAAGAGAAATCCAACTGATTTTTGTATGTTGATCTTGTATCCTGCTACTTTCCTGAATTGGTCAACTACGTCCAATAATTTTCTTGCTGAATCTTTAGGGTTTTCTAGGTATACTATCATATCATCTGCATAGAGAGATAATTTTAACTCCTCTTTGCCAATTTGGATACCTCTTATTTCCTTCTCTTGTCTTATTGCTCTCTCTAAAACTTCCAATACCATGTTGAATAAGAGAGGTGAGAGTGGGCATCCCTGCCTAGTTCCTGTTCTTAAAGGGAATGCCTTTAACCTCTCTCCGTTGAGAACAATGTTGGCTCTTGGGTTTACATAAATACTTTTTACTATGTTGAAGAAATTCCCCTCTAATCCTATTGTGTTGAGTGTTTTCATCAGGAAAGGGTGTTGGATTTTGTCAAAGGCCTTTTCTGCATCAATTGATAGGATCATGTGTTTCTTTTTCTTTGCTTTGTTAATATGATGAATTACATTGATTGTTTTTCTTATGTTGAACCACCGTTGCATACCTGTTATAAAGCCCACTTATGAGGGATTAATACTTTGATGTATCGTTGAATTTTATTGGCCAGGATTTTATTCAGTATTTTTGCATCTATGTTCATAAGAGATGTTGGCCTACAGTTTTCTATTTTGGTGGTGTCCTTTCCTGGCTTTGGTATCAAGGATATGTTTGCTTCATAGAATGAATCTGGGAGAATTCCATCTTTCTCTATTTCCTGAAATAGTCTATGTAGAATTGCTGGCAATTCCTCTTTAATGTTTGATAAAATTCACTGGTAAAACCATCTGGTCCAGGGATTTTTTTCGTCGGAAGTTGTTGCACTACCTTTTCTATTTCTTCTTTTGTAATGGGTCTGTTCAGGTGTTCTATTTCAGTTTCTGTTAGTATAGGTAGGTTGTGCATTTCTAGGTATTTGTCCATTGCCTCTAGGTTTTCATATTTGTTTGTGTATAATTTTTCATAATACTCTAATGTTAGCTTTTTTATTTTCATTGGTTCTGTTGTGATGTTGCCTGACGCATCTCTTATTCGCATTATTTGTGTTTTTTCTTTCTTTTCCTTTGTGAGTGTTGCTAATGGTTTGTCGATTTTATTGACCTTTTCAAAGAACCAACGCCTAGGTTTTTTTTATAGTTTCGATTGCTTTTTCGGTTTTCTCTTTCATTTATTTCTGCTCTAATTTTTATAATTTCGGGTTTCTTAGGGGGTGTCGGGTTTTCTTGCTGCTCCTTTTCAATTTGCTGAAGATGTTGAGTTAGAGAATCCATGGTTAATTTTTCTTGCCTTTTGATGTGTTTGCTTATTGTTATAAATTGACCTCTAATTACTGCTTTGGCTGTTTCCCAGAGGTTTTGGTAAGTGGTGTTTTCATTGTCATTAGTTTCAAGAAACTTTTTAATTTCATTTTTTATTTCTTCTAGTACCCAGTCGTGTTCAAGTAAGGAGTTGTTCAGCTTCCAAATGCATGTTTTTTTCTCTCCTTTATCATCCTATTATTAATGTCTAATTTTGTAGCATTATGGTCTGAAAAGATGCTTTATATTATTTCAATGTTTTTTAATTCATTGATGCTTGCCTTCTGTCCCAGAATGTGATCTATTCTGGAGAATGTTCCATGTACATTGGAGAAGAAGGTATACTGTGTTTTATTTGGGTGCATTAGCCTGTAAATATCTATGAGGTCAAGTTGGTTTATTGTATGGTTTAATTCTTCAGTATCTTTGTTGAGCTTCTTTCTGGTAGTTCTATCTTTTATTTTTATTTTTTTTGGTTAACACATAAT
>NW_006399928.1:5920135-5930691 GCF_000299155.1 Elephantulus edwardii | reverse complement strand
CAGGAGGGGAAGACCCTCTATGAGATGGATTGATTCGGTGACTAGGGTAATCGGGATGGGTGTGTCAGAGGCGGTGCAATTGGCAGAGGATAGAGCAGGGTTTAGGGCTGTTGTACATAGGGTCGCTCTGAGTCTCAAGTGACTCGACGGCACATAACAACAACAACAACCTTCAAGAAGTTGCCTGAGCTAGATGGGGTCCAGAGGCTCAGTGAACTTCTCAGGGACTGGCTCTCAAAGTCCTCAGCAAATAGTACTTACTGCGCCACGTCCCCCTGCTTCTGTGCCGCGTCACCCTGCTTGTGCGCCGCTTCGCCCTGCTTGTGGTAATAATAATAAATTATTAATATCATTAAGAAGAATGGGAATTCCAGAACACCTAATTGTGTTCTTACAAAATGAGTACATAGACCAAGAATCAGTCTTTCCAACAGAAGTAGGAGATACTTGTTGTTGTTGCTGTTGTTAGGGGACATTGAGTCAAGTATGACTTATAGTGACCCTATGAATAAAAGATATGAAACCAGTCCTGTCCTGCACCATCCTCACACTTCCTGACACACAAGAGCCCATTGCACCAGTCACCTTGTCAGTCCACTTGGTTATGGGTCTTCCTTTCCTTTGCCGACCCTCTATCTTTCCTAACATCATGTCCCTCTACAAGGAATAGCACCTCCTAGCAATATGTCCCAAGTATGTTATTCGAAGCCTCATCATTCTTGCCTCCAAAGAGCACTCTGGCTGCATGCTCTCCAAGACATAACTATTTGTTTTCTTGCCCATCCACAGATTGTTCACTGTTCTTCTCCAACACCACAGCTCCAACATTCAAGCTACAAACATTCCATGGACCAACTGTTAAATGTTGTTTGTTATTGATTTTCCTCAATTCAACTAACTTTCAATATGGGTTCTAAAGCTACACTACTGTAACTATTCTCTTTGTTTAGTGTTCATAACATTTTCAAAGCCTTTTATTTAGGAAGTAGATGGCCCATCCTGCTTCCTAATCTGTCTTCAGGGAGCTCCACCAAAACCAGTCCAAGATGGTAGATCCTTTTGGAATTTGACACACCAGTGGCAATGATTTCAGTATCATAGCAAACCTCAAGTAATCTCAGTACAGCAAACTGACAGACAAGTGCTACACCATTAATAACAATGTTCTTTCTAAACACAATCAATAGCAGGTCCAAGGGCCACAGGTCTGAGGGCCCAACCAAAATTTAAATACGAAGGCCTGCCTACCAAATCCTGTTTGCCTACAGAGAGGCTTCCCACCCAAGCTGATTGTAAATAAGTTCAGATACAGTTTATCAGCTTATACAATTTAGAAATTTCCAGTCTACCCCAGTTTTCAAGTAGGAGAGACTGCATGGTTTAAAATCAGGAAAAGTGTGTGTCTACATTGTTTCTTTTTTCCATACCTACTCATTAGTTATGTTGAACAAATAACTTGAGAACCTGGAGTATGTGAAGAAGAATTTGGTATTAGGATCAGAGGAAGACGCATCAACAATCTGAGTTATGCAGATGAGGCAACTTTCCCTGCAAACGTTACAAAGACTTGAAGGACTTATTAGAGAAGGTTAAAGATTGTAGTCAGCAATATGGATTACATCACAACATCAAGAAGACAAAGATTTTATGACTGGGTGAATAGGCAATATCATGACAGAGAAAGACTGAAGCGCTCAAGGATTTAATTTTACTTGGATCCATAATTAACTTCATGATAGCAATGGTCAAGAAATCAGGATGTGTTGAATTGGGTAAATCAGCTCTCAAGGACATCTTGAAATTGCTAAAAAGCAAAGATGTCAGTTTAATACTAATATATGCCCTATCCAGGCCATATTTTCAATTGCTTATTATGCATATGAAAATTGGTCAATGAATAAGGAAGGTCAAAGAGGAATTTATATCTTTTAATGACAGTGTTAGTGAAGATGATTGTCAAAAGAACAAATATGTCTTGGAGGACATGCAAACTTGATAGGGTGTTCCTTACAAGCAAGGATAGAGAATCATACCATATATACTTTGAGAATGTTCTCAGGATGATTCGGTCTTTTAAAAAGTAGTTATACTTGGAAAAGGGAGCTCTGGTGGCCTAGTGATAAGAAACCACACTACAACCCCAAAGGCATGCAGTTTGAATCCACCAGCTACTCTCTGGGAGAAGGATGGACAATCTCCTTCCATATGATTTACTGTCTTTGAAAACCCACTTGCAGGGTCAATTGTAGGTCAGTTCTTAATCAACGGTACACAATAACAACATACCTGGACAAGTAGATGGTCAATAAAAGAGAGAAATATAATAAATGAGATGGGATGATAGAGTGATTATAAAGATTGGCTTGAGCATGGTAATGATTATGAAGGTGGTTTGGGATAGGGCAAGGTTTGTTCTCCACAGGTTTGCTATAGTCATAGTAGACTGTATGTCACTCAAAGACTTTTTAAAAATGCTAAAGAATAAGGATGTCAATACAAAGCCCAATTCAAACCATGTTATTTTCATTTACTTCCTGTGCATCTGAAAGTTGAACAATGAATAAGGATGACACAAGATGAATCAGTGTCTTTAAATTGTTATGTAAGAGAAGAGCACTTAATATCCCATGGAATGCCAAAAGAATAAACATGTATTTTTCTGGAGGAAGCGCAACCAGAACACTCCTTAGAAGCAAAGATGGTGAAATTTCATCTCATTTATTTTCAATGTGCTCTTAGGAGCACATTGAAAAAAGATACGCTAAGAAAAGTGAAGAGTTGGAAGGGAAGATCCTCAACAAAATGTATTGACACACTTACTGTAACAATGGACTCATGCATTGAGAAATCTTAAGGATGGTGCAGGAAAGAGCAAGTTTCAAATCTGTTTGCCACAGTGGACTTGACAGCACATGACAAAAACAACAATTCCAGTTACAAAATTACTCTAAGATGTTGTTGATATGTGCCGTCGAGTCGCTTGCGACTCATAGCGACTCTATGTACAACAGCGCTAAACTCTGTTCTGTCCTGTGCCAATGGCAATGTCTCTGACACTGCCATCCTGATTACCCCAGTCACTGAATCAATCCACCTCATAGAGGGCCTTCACCTCCTGCGCTGTCCCTCCACCCTCCCAAGCATGATGTCCTTCTCCAAGGACCGGTCTCTCCTTACATGTTCAAAATATGTTAGATGGAGCCTCAGAATCCTTGCCTCCAGGGAGCCACCCGGTTTAACCCTTTCCAGGACAAATCTGTTTGTTTTCCTAGCAGTCCATAGTACTCTCAATACTCTTCTCCAGCACCACAGCTCAAAGGCATCAATTCTCCTTCTATCCTCCTTGGTCATTGTCCAACTCTCTGATGCATAACAAGTGATTGCAAAGACCATGGCCTGTATTAGACGCACCTTTGTCTCCAGAGAGACACCATTGCTCTTCAGTACTTTAGAGAGGTTCCTAACAGCAGACTTTCCCATGGCAATATGCCTTTTAATTTTCTGGCTACTGGTGCCAAGAGTGTTGACTGTGGAGCCAAGCGAACTAAAGCTGTGAACAATCTCAATCTCTTCACCATCCATCCTGATGCTTCCAACTGGCCCAGTGGTGAGTATCTTTGTCTTCTTGACATTGAGCCTCAATCCATATTGGAGGCTGCAGTCCTTGACCCTCTGCAGCAAGCGCTTCAGGTCCTCCTCAGTTTCAGCAAGCAGGGTTGTGTCATCTGCATAACGCAGATTGTTGATAGATCTTCCACCAATCCTGATGCCACATTTCTCCTCATAGAGCCCAGCCTCCTGGATAATCTGTTCTGCATACAGGTTGAAATGGTATGGGGACAGGACGCATCGCTGGTGTACGCCCTTCCCAGTTTCGAACCACGCAGTGTTCCCTTGCTCTGTTCTGATGACTGCCTCCTGGTCCAAGTATAGGTTTTGCATTATCATAATCAAGTATTCTGGGATTCCCATTCTTCTCAGAGTCAGTCACAGTTTGTTATGATTCACACAGTCAAATCCTGTGCATAATCAATGAAACACAGATATACATTCCTCTTGTATTCCCTTCTTTCAGCTAAGATTCATCTAACATCAGCTACAATATCCCAGGTACCACGACCCCTTCTAAGCCCATCCTGGACTTCTGGCAGTTCTCTGCTGATGTGCTGTTCCAGTCGTTTTTAGATAATCTTCAGTAGAATCTTGCTTGCATGTGAAATCCACGATATTGTTCTATAGTTTCCACACTCTGTTGGGTCACCCTTCTTTGGAATGGGAACAGATACAGACCTCCCTGATAGTATATGGAATTTTGCATAGTTAATGTAATCTATCTTCTTGAGTATTTCCTTTGAAAATAGAGAAACTGAGCAAAAGATGAAAGATTTATACTGCTTTTTTTTTTATACTCGCTCTAATACAATATGTCTCTGATGGCTTTGTGATTACATGCTTGAGGATCAAACTGCTCAAGTGGTAAATGTGTATCTTTACTTTTGTTTATAATTACTTTCTATTCTTAAAAGATAAAAAAGTTCATTGTATTGCCATGATGAGTTTTCTCCATTCTGATTTAGGTAACTACAAGTCTTCTAGTGAATAGAAAAGTACATTCTCATTTTACAAAAATAAATTTTTTCCTTTCTTATTATTAATTTTAAATAATGTTTACAGAGACTTTGTATTTACATTTATTCATTTTTGTATTATTCTCCATGCCCACCCCTCTCACCCCATGTTGCTCTTTTCTTTGAAAAGTAAAAGAAAAATTCTTTCATTGTTATACAATAAGCCCCCCTCCAAGTCCACTTCACTATGCATTCTTCATTCTGTTCTCTTATCATGACAATACCTAATCATATTTCCCTTTTTAAACTGTTCTCTCCCTCATCTGTTTCAATGCAGTAGGCATCATTTATTCCGTCTTTCTCAGTCTCCTCCCAACCCCAATGTCAGTCCCATTTTACAACGATGTTACTATCCAATATTTGTCCTTTTTTGACTGAGATATTTCACTCAGCATAATATCCTCCAGGGTCAGCCATTTTGTATAATATTTCATGAGTTCTTTGTTTTTCAATGCAGCATAGTATTCCATTGTGTGAATATACCAGAGCTTCTCTCTCCATTCGTTTGTTGAGGGACATTGGGGTTGTTTCTAACACTTTGATATTGTGAACAAAGCTGCAATAAATATGGGTGTGCATATATCTGCTTGGATGACGGTTCCGGTTTCTTAAGTGTATATTCTCAGTAGTGGAATTGCTGGGTCAAATGGTATTTCTATTTGCAACTTTTTGAGAAGGCACCATACAGCCTTCCATAGTGCACAATTTTACACTCCCACCAACAGTGACTAAGGGTTCCAGTTTCTCCATAACCTCACCAGCATTTGATATTTGCTGCTCTGTTAAATTTTGCTATTCTTACTGGGATGAGATGGTATCTCATCGTTGTTTTCAACTGTATCTTTATTGGAGTTAGGGATTTTGAACACTTCATGTGTTTGTTTGCCATCTGAATGTCTTCTTTGGTGAAGTGTCTGTTCATATCCTGTGCCCATTTTGCAGTTGGGTTGTTTATCTTTACCTTGTTGTGGTGCTCAAGTATTTTATAAATTCTAGATATAAGTTCCTTGTCTGACCAATGCCATTACCAAATATTTTCCCCCATCTGTGGCTTCCATTTTTACCCTGTTGGGGAAGTTTTTGGATGTACATGGGGATTTGATTCTTAGAAGGTCCCATTAATCTATTTTATCTTCTCCTGGTTGTAGATTTTCCAGGATGCTTGGAAGACTTTTTATGTTGTGGATTAGGATTTCTAAAGTTCTTCCAAGCTTTTTCTCTAATGAAGTTGATAGTGCTTGGTTTTAGTCCTAGATCTGTGATCCTCTTTGAGTTAGTTTTTGTGTATGGTGTGAGGAGAGGATCTTGCTTGAGCTTTCTGCAGATAGTTTTCCAATTTTGCCAGCACCATTTGTTTAAAAGGCTGTCATTTCCACACTTAACTGATTTCATTTCCTTGTCAAAAATCAGTTGACCATATGTAGATGGGCTGATGTCTGGGCTCTCAATTATATTCCATTGATCTATGTGTCTGTCATTGTACCAGTACTATTCTGTCTTAACCACTACGGCAGTGTAGTAGGATTTGAAATCAGGGAGTGAGATGCCTCCTACCTTGTTTCTCTTTTTAAGGAGTCCTTTGTTTATTTGGGGCCTCTTTCTATTCCAAATGAAATGGGAAATTTCCTATTCCATCTCATTAAACAATAGATTTGGCATTTGAATTGGGTTTGCATTGAATGTGTGTAATTGCCTTTGGTAGTATTGTCATTTTCACAATGTTGTGTCTTCTTATCCATTAGCAAGGGATATTCCACTTCTCCAGGTCTCTTTTGTTTCTTGTAGTAATATTTTGTAATTTTCTTTGAATAGATCCTTTGTTTTTCTAGTTAGATTTACTCCCAAGTATTTAATCTTGTGATAAACTTTTGTGAAGGGTATTGTTTTTCTTAGCTCCAGTTCTGTAATTTTTTTTTCACTATGAAGAAATCCAATTGATTTTTCTTTGTTGTATCCTGCCATTTTATTGAATTGGTCAACTGTGTCCAGTAGTTTTCTTGCTGAGTCTTTAGGGTTTTCTAAGTATAATACCATATCATCGGCATATAGAGATAATATTGCCTACTCTTTGCCAATATGGATAACTCTTATTTATTTCTCTTGCCTTATTGCTATCACTAAGACTTTTAATACCATATTGTATAAAAGAGGTGATAGTGAGCTTCCTTATCTAGTTCCTGTTCTCAAGGGGAATACCTTTAATCTCTCTCCATTGAGAACAATGTTGGCTCTTGAGTTTGCATATATACTTTTTTACTATGTTGAAGAAATTACCTTCTAATCCTATTTTGCTGAGTGTTTTAATCAGGAAAGGGTGTTGGACTTTGTCAAAGGCTTTTTCTGCATCAATTATAGGGTCATGTGGTTATTTTATTTGTTATGTTAATGTGATGAATTACAGTGATTATTTTTCTTATTTTAAACCATCCTTACATGCCTGTTATGAATTGTACTTGGTCATGGTGAATTATTTTTTTGATGTATCATTGGATTCTATTGGCTGAAATTTCATTCAGGATTTTTGCATCTATGTTCATGAGAGATATTGGCCTATAGTTTTCTATTTTGGTAGTGTCTTTACCTGGTTTTTGTATCAGGGATATGTTTGGTACACAGAATGAGTCTGGGAGAATTCCATTTTTTAATTTTTTTCCCCTGAAATAGTTTATGTAGAATTGGTGACAGTTCTTCTTTGAATGTTTGATAAAATTCACTTCTAGAACCATCTGATCCAGGGCTTTTTTTTGGCTGGAATTTGTTTTATTACCTTTTCAATTTCTAAGAAGAAAGATTACAAAAGATTGTAATGGGTCTGTTCAGGTGATCAATTTCAGTTGGTGTCAGTTTAGGTAGGTTGTTAATTTCTAAATATTTGTCCATTTCCTCTAGGTTTTCATTCATGTTTGAGTATAGTTTTTAAGAATATTCCATTGTTAGTCTTTTTGTTTTACTTGGTTCTGCTGTGATGTTTCCTGTTTCATCTTTTATTTGGATTATTTGTGTCTTTTCCTTTTTTAGTTTTGTGGAAGAGTCATCAACAACCTGCGTTATGCAGATGACAAAACCCTGCTTGCTGAAACTGAGGAGGACCTGAAGCACTTGCTGCAGAAGGTCAAGGACTGCAGCCTCCTATATGGATTGAAGCTCAACATCAGGGAAACAAAGATTCTCACCGCTGTGCCAATTGTCGGCATCAGTATGGATTGTGACAAGATTGAGATAGTTAACATCTTTAGTTTACTTGGCTCCATAGTAAACATTCTTGGTAACAGCAGCCAGGTAATTAAGAGATGAATTGCATTGGGAATGACAGCTGTGAGGGACCTCTCAAGAGTACTGAAGAGCAACGATGTCAGGCTGGAGACTAAGGTGCTCCTGATCCAGGCTATAGTCTTCTCAATTACGTGCTATGCATCAGAGAGTTGGACAGTGAATAGGGATGATAGAGAATTGATGTCTTTGGCCTGTGGTGCTGGAGAAGAGTGTTGACTATACCAAGTACTGCTAGGAGAACAAACAGGTTTGTCCTGGAGAAGGTGAAGCTGGATTGCTCCTTGGAGTCAAGGATTCTGAAGCTTTGTCTGACATACTTTGGGCATGTTGCAAGTAGGGACTGGTCCTTGGAGAGGGACATCATGTTTGTCAGAGGAGAGGGGCAACTCAGGAGAGGAAGACCTTTGATGAGATGGATTGATTCTGTTGCTGGAGTGCTGGGAATGAGTGCGGAGTGTGTTTGAGTTGGCTAGGTTGGCACAGGATAGAATGGCATTTAGGGCTCTTGTACATAGGGTTGCTATGAGTCACAAGCGACTCAATGGCATACAGCAACAAGAACAACAACAGTGATTTGTTGATTTTATTGACCTTTTCAAATAATCGAGTCCTAGTTTTGTTGATGGTTTCAATTGTGCTTTTGGTTTTCTATTTCATTTCTTTCTGCCCTAATTTTTATAATTTCAATTATTTTAGAGTGTGTTGAGTTTCTTGCTATTCTTTTTCAATTTGCTGGAGATGTTGCGTTAGAGAGTCAGTGGTCATTGTTTCCTGCCTTTGGATGTGTTTGCTTATTGCTATATATTGACCTCTGATTACTGCTTTGGCTGTTTCCCAAAGGTTTTGGTAAGTTGTGTTTTCATTGTCGTTTAAGAAATTTTAAATTTATTTTTTTATTTCTTCTTGTACTCACTCTGTTCAAGCAAGGTGTTGTTCAACTTCCAAATGTATGGGTTTTTCTCCCTTATCCTCTTGTTATTCATTTCTAATTTTGTAGCATTGTGATCTGAGAAGATGCTCTGTATTATTTCTATGTGTTTTAATTCATTGATTCTTGCCTTGTGACCCAAGATGTGATCTATTTTGGAGAACATTCCATGCACATTGGAGAAGGTATACTGTTCTTTTATTGGGGTCCATTAGCCTATAAATATCTATGAGATCGAGTTGGTTTATTGTGTGGTTTAATTTTTCAGCATCTCTGTTGACTTTCTTTCTGGTAGTTCTATCTTTTCTTGAGAGCAGTGTATTGAAATCTCAAACTACTATAGTAGTGTTGTCTATTTCCTTTTTCAGTTTTGTTAATGATTGTTTTATATATTTATCGACACTGCTCACTGCATAAGAAACTATCAGCAGCTGATGTGTTTGGAATCACAGAAGCCAAGGAAGCTTCAGATAGAAGCTATCAGGTCAAGGTCTGAACAATGGGAGATAGATGTCGAAGGGAGTGGGTAGAAGTGGATGAGCATCCTGGAGGATGGTGGAGAAGGGAAATAAGTGGGTAAAGACACTTGTGCCAAAGGCAGGGACAATACTGATACTAATGGTTAATTCCACAATAAGGTATATATCTCACTTTTTCTGTAAAATGCTTGTCTCTCGGATAATTCTCTAAATCTGAACACTCAGATTAAGACAGACTAGGAAGAAGGATTGACCATCCACTTCCAAAATAGCAGACCTCTGAAAACCCTGTGTACAACAGGACACACATAGAATAACAAAAGGGCAACTGAGGTGGAGCTTTCAAGTATGGAAATACAAAGGAAGAGGAACAGTTGTAAGCAGACACTAGTGACCAGGACATGGAAAGTGAGAACCATGAATATAGGAAAATTAGATATTGTTAAGGAAGATATGGAATGCATAAATATTGACATACTAGGCATTGGTGAGATAAGATGGACTGGCATGAGGCATTTTGAGTCGGATGATCATGTGATATATTACTCCAGAGATGAAAAAAGTAAGGAAAAATGGAGTTGCTTTTATAGTTAAGAAAGTCATTTCTAGATCCATCTTGAAGGACAATATTGTGAGTGACAGGATATTACCCATACACATACAAGGAAGTCCAGTGAACACCACTATCATTCACGTATATGCACCAACAACCAGAGCCAAAGAAGAGAAAATAGAAGATTTCTACCAATTTTTACAGTCGAAGACAGCTCGAACATGCAATCAAGATGCATTGATAATAATGGGTAACTGGAATGCAAAAGTTGGGAACAGAGAAGAAGATTCAGTAGTTGCAAAACATGGACTCGGTGACAGAAATGAAGCTGGACAGAGAATGATTGAATTTTTCACAATCAATGACTTATTTATTGCAAATACATTTTTAAGAGACATAAATGCAGGTTATACACATGGATTTCCCCTGATGGTATGTATAGGAGTCCGATCGATTACATCTGTGGAAACAACTGCTGGAGAAGCTCCATATCAGCTGTGAAAACTAGGCCAGGAGCTGATTGTGGAACAGACCACCAACTACTCATATGCAAGTTCGAGCTGAAACTGAGGGAAATTAAACCAAATCTCCAGGATCCAAAATATGACTTTGAGTCTATCCCACCTGAATTTCAGAACCATCTCAGGAACAGGTTTGAGGCCTTGAACACTAATGAGCGAAGACCAGATGAGTTG
>NW_006399928.1:5898359-5918408 GCF_000299155.1 Elephantulus edwardii | reverse complement strand
TGAGGCTCCGTCTAACATACTTTGGACATGTTGTAAGGAGGGACCGGTCCTTGAAGAGGGACATCATGCTTGATAGGGTGGACGGACAGCATAGGAGGGGAAGGCCCTCTATGAGGTGAATTGATTCAGTGGCTGGGGTAATCGGGATGGGCGTATTGGAGACAGTGCGATTGACACAGGACAGAGCAGAGTTTAGGGCTGTTGTATATAGGGTCACACTGAGTTGCAAGCGACTCAACTGCACATGACAACAACAACATCATTTGATGCATAGATATTTTTTATTGTTATGTCCTCTAGTTCTATTGACCATTTAAGCATTATGTATTGACCTCCCTTACCTTTTGCGATGGTTTTTGCATTGAAATCTATTTTATCATAGTTTAATATAGGTACTCCTGCTTTTTGTTCTCCTTGCCATTTGCTTGGTATATTTTTTCTCATCCTTTTATTTTTAGTCTTTCTTCATCTTCACATTCCAGGTGTGTGCCTTTTAGACAGCGTATTGATGGGATTTTTTGTTTTGGTTTGTTTTTGTTCCCCAAAGGCAATGATAAAATAGTTTTAATAATAATGAAGATGACTCATTCAAATCTGTAGGATATATCCAATGTACATAGTGACTATACTCACATTTATTTTCTGGGAGAAGTGAAATGTCAGAAAAAATGGAAGACTCTTAACAAGAGGGAAGTCACAATTGACTGTAACAATGGCACAAACATATCAGAGATGATATGGTGCAGGACAGGGCAACATTGAGATCTGTGGTTCACATTGTTGTTATGAATGATACCTGACTGAGTGCAACAACAACATTTTTAGTTTTTTTTAATTACTTTTAATAAAATAAAATTAAAAATTTCCTAAAGAAAATTCTAAACGGGTTATTTCAGTGATAATTTATTTAACTGGTATAACATGCGAAGGATAAATAGTATGTTGTTATGTTGTTATTGTCATCAAGTTGCTAGGGACTCATAGTGACCTAATGTATAACAGCTCTGAATTCTGCTCTAGCCTGTGCCAACTTCATCATCTGCAACACACCCACCCCCATTGTTACCCCAGCCACTGAGTCAATCCATCTCATACAGGGTCTTCCTCTCTTGTGCTGTCCCTCTATCCCCCTCCCATGTATGTTTCTCTCCAGGGCTGGTCCTTCCTTCCAAAATGCCCAAAGTATGTTAGACAAAGTTTCAGAGCACTTTCCTCCAAGGAACAGCCTGGTTTCACTCTCTCCAGGACAAACGTGTTTGTTTTTCTAGCAGTCCATGTTATATTCAATACTCTTCTCCAGTACCACAGCTCAAAGGCATCAATTCCCTTTTCTATCATCTCTAGTCATTGTCCAGCTTTCTGATGCACAGCAAGTAATTTTGCCACGGTTTGGATCAGGGAGGCCTTAGTGTCACACTGATATTGTTGTTATTCAATACTCTGGAGAGGTCCCTGAGAGCAGACTTTCTCAACGCAATTTGTCTTTTGATTTCCTGGCTGCTGGTACCAAGAATGTTGATTGCGGAGCCAAGTAAACGGAAGCTGTTAGCAATCTCAATCTCTTCACTGTCTATCGTGATGCTGCCAATTGGCCCAGTGGTGTAAATCTTTGTTTTCTTGATGTTACACTTCAATCTATATTGAAGGCTGCAGCCCTTGACCTTCTGCAGCAATTGTCTCATGTCCTCCTCATTTAAAGCAAGAAAAGTTGGGTCATCTGCATAGCACAGATTCTTTTTTTTTCAATTTTCTTTGAATAGGATATATTATATTGCTTAATGTTGGGTTTTTTTATGAATTCATTTTAATGAAAATTGTCAGAGACTTTGGATTTCCATTCATTTATTGTTGCACTTTCCCCCCTGTCCAAACTCCCCCCACCCCTCAGTTCGTTCTTCTCTTTGAAAAGTATAAGAAAAATTCCTTCATTGTTATACAATCCCTCCTCCGAAGTCCACTCTACTATGTAGCTTTAGTTCTGGACTCCTAATCATATATCCCTTTTAAACAGTTCTCTCCCTCATCTGTTTCAATGCAGTGTACATAATGTATCCTACCTTTCTCAGTCTCCCTCCAACCCCGATGATTTTGGGTTTGGTTTTTTTTGTTTTGTTTTGTTTTTGTTTTTTTGGTTTTTTTTTATATCCAATCTGCTACTCTTTCTCTCTTCAGTGGTTTATTTAAACCATTCACATTCAATGTGATTATTGAGAGGCACGGTTTTATTGCTATCTTTGTGTTGAGTTTCTTTTCCATGTTGTTTCTTTCTGTGGCACCTCTGTAAGGACATCTCCCAGTGTTTTCCGCAACACTGGTCTTATTTTTACAAACTTTTTTTTTATTTGCAGTTTCTATTTTAGCAAAATTATGAAACAGTGGCTATTCAGTTTGAGGGGGTTTTTTGTTTTTTTTTGTTTTTATTAATTTCAATTAACATTTACAGAGATTTTGGATTTCTGTTCATTCATTGTTGCACATTTTTACAAACTTCTTTCGGTTCTGGTTTTTTCTGCTAATATCTTAATCTCTCCTTCATATTTGATGGACAATTTCTCTGGGTACAATATTCTTGGTTGGCAGTTGTGTTCCTTGAGTGTTCGATATATGTTATTCCACTGTCTTCTTGCTCGCATAGTTTTTGCTGAAAAACCAGCACTTAATATTATCTGCTCTTCCTTATAGATTATTTTCCTTTTTCTCCCTAGCTGCTTTCAGAGTTCTCTTCTTACCTTTGGTTCTGGAAAATTTGACTATGATATGCCTTGTTATTTTTCTTTTGGGGTCTATTCTATATGGTGTACACTCAACTTCTTGAATATATATTCTCTCATTCTTCATTATGCCTGGGAAATTTTCTTCCAGTAATTCTCCCACAACTTTCTCGGTGGTGCCTTTACTTGATTCCTCCTGTTCTGGGATTCTGATGATGAGCATGTTGTTTCTCTTGATGGTGTTCCACATTATTCTTAGGTTTTCTTTCCCCTTCCTTTTTTATTCTGCTTTTTGCTCTAGCAGATCAGTGGTGACAATTCTATTTCTCGGATTCTGTGTTACATCTCTCTTCAACTCTGTTCATATGTGCCTCCATCATGTTGCCAGCATCTGAAACCTTGGACCTTATATTTTTGATCCCAGTTTCTTGATTTTCCAGAGCTTTTAATGCCTCATATGAGTTATCTGTGTTATTTTGGATTTTTTTTAAGCTCCTCATGGTTTTTGCTTGCATTGTTCTGTAATTCTTCAAGTTTGTTTTTCACCCATTGAAAATATTCAATCATTGTTCTTTTAAATTCTCTGTCAGAAAGTTCCATCAGACTTTCTGGTTTCAGGAAATCCATTGGTATTGTGCCATTTTTGAGGGGTGACATCTTGCTTTGTGCTTGTGTAGCTTATGAGGTACCCTGTTTCTTTCATGATGATGCTGTAGTAGGGTTTTTCATGCCTGAGGTGATGATAGTTTCTTGATCTGGAATCACTGCTACAGATGAGGGCATAACAATTATGTTGCCTCTGTTTCTCTCTGAATTTATGAACGATAGCAAGTGTCCGTTCGCAGCCTGTGAAAGTGGTGTCTTCTGTTGGATAATTGTTACAGCTAAGTCAGACCAAGGTGCCCCAGATTAAATGCAGTTAGTTGACCGGATGGGAGGAAATGCAAGGCTGAGGGGGAGGGAGGACAGGTGGTGCAGGCACAAGCACAGGCATATTCTGGGTTGTCATACGCTCAGATGCCACAAGCGGGGACGTCACTCAGGCTGCAGCCACAGCTGTATGACTCACTCCTGGTGGGGCTAGCTGTCCAGGTGGGCACGTGGGAAGACCTCATTCAGTTTGCAGCTGTCCCACTTGCACCGGGGGCAGGGGTTTCTGCCTGGGTGTGGACACACAGGGACCTCACTCAGGTTACAGATGTCCTGCTGGTGTCCAGTGGGGCTAGCTTCTGGATGGGAATGTATCAGGACCTCACTTAAGTTTGCAACTGCCCCTCTCATACCCGGCAGGGCTACCTGTCAGGTAGAGATGTGCAGGTACCTGCGAAAGGAACTCACTCAGTTTACAGATGTCCTGCTTGTGCTTGGAGGGGCTACCTACCCCTGTGGGGACTCACAGGGAACTCACTCAGGTTGCAGTTGTAAAGCTTGCACCCAGCGGGGCTGGCTTCCAGGTAGTCACATGTCAGTCAGGTTGCTGATGTACGACAGGGTGGGTGTGTCATGGCGCAGGCAGTCATTTCTGTGGCGCTGGTGGTCAGTCCTGTGACACGGGCTTTCCAGGTCAGTCCTGGCAAAGATAAATTTTTGTAAGTCAGAAGTCTAAGAGTTGAGAGGTCCTCTTCCTGCTTCTCAACAACTCCATGTCTCTCAATTTTTTGCTTAAAATAGTTGCAAATAGAGAAACATGATTCTTTTGGATATTTTTTTAGTTTTATACTGATTTATTTACAAAGTTCAAATACATTGTTTTTCACACCGGATCTTTCCCATTTCCTTCTCATCAAATTGTGCTCCCTCCCACCTATCCTCGCCCCTTTGCTTCCCTCTCCCTTGTAGTTCATTCAGCATAATGCTCTGCAGTCCCTCCCAAGTTAGGTAGTAATTTACAAAATCATTGCTCCTGTGTGCTGCGTAGTATTCCATTGTATGAATGTACTATAATGTCTCAATCCATTCCATTGTGGTTGGAAATCTGGATTGTTTCCATGTTCGTGCTATGATGAATAATGCTACTATGAACAATGGTGTACAAGTCTCCCTTAGTGCCTTGGTTCTCCTTTTCTCGAGGTATATTCCAAATAATGGAACAGTTGGGTCATATGGAATTTCTATGTTCAGCTTTTTGAGGAAGCATCAAACTGCCTTTCAGAGTGATTGTACCATTTTCCTATACCAGCAACAATGTGTATGAGTTCCTGTGTCGCCCATTCTTTCCAACAATTATTACTTGCTGTCCTGTTAAACTTTGCCCCTGCTACTGGAGTGAGGTGGTATCTCATTATGGTTTTGATATGCCAATGATTTTGAGCATTTCTTCATGTGCCTGTTAGCCATTCGAAAATCTTCCTCTGAAAATTTTTGCCATGTCTTTTGCTAATTTTGTAATTAGGTTATCAGACTTTTTCTTGTGAAGGCCCAGGAGTATTCTATAAACTTTCATTATGAGACTCTTGTCTGAGATTATATTGCCAAATATTTGTTCCAAATAGGTAGGTAGGTTTTCTTTTCAGCCTGTTGGGAAAAGTTTCTGATGCACACATAGATTTAATCTTTAGATGTCCTATTCATCAATTTTATCCTCTTCAGATTGTGCATTTCTGGCTGTATTTGACAAGGAACTAAAACCAATCAAATGGGAAATTGACAACCTCTTCAACAAATAGTGCTGGCAAAACTGGACTGCTAACTGCAGAAAGCTGAAACAGAATCCACATCTCACATCATACACAAAAATCAACTGAAAGTGCATCAGAGACCTGGGACTACAGGCCAATACCATAAAGTTCCTAAGAGACAAATTGCCAAATACAACCAGAAATTAATTTTAGGTGTTTTTTATTCATCCATTGTTGTCAAGTTGGAACCAACTCATAACTGACCCTCCAGTGGGTTTTCAGACCTTACAAATTATACAGAAGGAGATTGTTTATATTTCTCTTGAGGAGCAGCTAGTGGTTTTGAACCTCATGATTTGGAGCTGACCATGTAACTCCTTATCCACTAGGTCCCCAGATCTCCTTTATCCATTAGTAGCTGCTTAATTTATTCTTGTATTAAATATAACAGTGTAGAGATGTATTGAAATTTGCTCACTCATCATCATGGAGTTGGAACCAACAATTATCTGATGCTCCATTGCTGGTGGATTTGAATCAATGCCATCTAGAATTATTTTATAAACTTTCTTGAGGGTGTAATGCCTGCATTTTCTTCTGAATGATCCTTTTCCATACAAATCTATTCATTTTTATAATTACAAAGTATTTACTAATGTGCTACTTTTTTTTCTTCCTTTTTCTTAGTCAATTCTGAATTCAATACTGCCCCGAGCTTCAACATCCAAAGAGGTTGATGCCAGCCTGCTTTCAGTTATTTCCTTCCCAGCTTTTGCAGTAGAGGATAGCCAGTTGGTGGAACTTACAAAACAGGAGATCATCACCAAGCTTCAGGTATACACATTTGTGCTTTTCTTTTCTGTATAGTTGTGACTTTAAGGATAAATTAGTACTATTTAAGGACTTAAGGTTGGCCTGTGATTTAAAAAGACCCTAATATGTTTTATTGTCAATTTAGAAAAAAAATGTAAAAGTCTCTCTAAGAAGGTTAAAATGTCTATAGCACACGTGATGACACATCAACAACAACAACAACAACAACAACAGCCAGTCTTGGTGGAGTTTTGAAATGATACAATCACTTTGAAAAAGTTTGTCAATTTCTTATAGATTCACACATACACCTACTACTTATCCAATAATCTCATTCCTAGATAACTGTCATAGTCTCTCATTCATGTGCAATCAGAACTCCACTGGGTTTCAGAGACTATTAATCACATAGGAGGAGACTTTTGTCTTTCTTCTGTGGAGTTGCTGGTGGATTTGAACTGCCAGAGAGAAATGGTCTCTGAGTTAGTACTGAAACTCCCTATGCACTCGCCTACCAGAGCTCAGAAATGGAAAATTATGTTGATATCAAAATCTACATGTGGATTTAATAAATAGGAATTTATTTTCTCACTATTTAAGTGTCTAGAGTTCTGAATTCAGAGTATTGATTCTAGGGCAAGATTTTCAATGTTTGTTCCTGTAGAACCTTCTTGCCTCTTCTCAGTTTCTCTCTTTTTATTCCTTCGAGATCTCATATGTTTGGAGATATCTCTTCCCATCTTTGCTTTCTTGTTTGCTCAAGCAAATCTTTTATATCTCGGAAATGATGGATTTAAGAACACCATATAACAATGTTGTTGTTAGGTGCTGTTGACCCTATGAGCAACAGATTTGAATGTTGTCCTATGTTGCATCATTCTCACCATTTGAGCCCATTGCTGCAGTGACTGTTTAAATCCATCTTGTTGAGAATCTTTATCTCTTTCACGGAAACTCCACCCTTCCAACCATACTATCCCTTTCCAAGGAATAGCCTAGCAACATGTACAAAGTATGACACAAAATTCTGCTACCCTTGCCTCCAAGGAGCACTCTGACTACAACTTTTATAATTATGCAACAGAGAAAATTAATTCCAAATAAGATAATAACCACAGTTTGGAGCAGGATACCATGCAATCCATAAAAGAAGCATTAATTGTTTTTAATAACCAAAAATCTGGAAATAATCTTCAGTAAGGAAAATCAATAAACTGGACTATATTATCATAATATTCTCTCTTTATCATTTGTTACTTTCTGAAATATTTAACTGTCAATCAGGCTTTTTTAATACAGTGAGTATGTGTATTCCTTCCACGCTTCTTGGATCAATCAAAATTTTGCCTATAGTACTGGGGAGCATTATGCTAAGTGAATTAATTCAGGCCTGTAAGGGCAAATATTGTATAAGAACATTATTGTAGAAATAGATAACTAGTAAAATGTGTGTGAGAATCTAATGGTGAGGAGCAGAGGAGTGAGGATGTGTGGGGTGGGTAATCACAGGATTTCACAATTTGATGTGTGGAGGGAGGAGTAGGCAAAGAAAATGGAAATTTCCAGTGTGAAAAACAATGTATACAAACTTTGCACGTAAACCAGGATAAAATAAACATTTTATTTTAAAAAAAAAACCCACAACCCCAAAATACCATACAACCAAGAAAGAACAAAACAGATGAAGGGGACCTTCTCAGAATCAAATTCCTATGCACATCAAAAAACCTTCTCCAACAGGGTAAAAAGGAAAGAAAAAGATTGGGGAAAAATGTATTTGATAATGATATATCTGACAAGAGACTCCTATCTAAAATTTATATAATACTCCAGCACCTCAGCAAGAAAAAGATAAGCAACTCAATTGCAAAATGGCACAGGATATGAATAGACACTTCACCAAAGAAAACATTCAAATTGTAAACAAACACATGAAAAAAGTTCAAAATCCCTAGCTATCAGAGAGATGCAATTAAAAACAACTATGATCCACTCTGCAACCCTCATTGCATACTCCTACGATAAAAATAATGCCCTAAAATATAATACTTTTAGACTATTCTCTCCCCCATAGACTTCAATGCCGTAAACATATTTCATTCAGTTTTTCTCAGTCTTATCCCCACCCCAATGTCAGCCTCATTCTACAACAGTGGCACCATATAGCATTTGTCCCTTTGTGACTGAGATACCTCACTCAGCATAATGTCCTCCAAGGTCACCCATTTTGAATAATATTGCATGAGTTCCTTGTTTTGCAATGCAGCATAGTATTCCATTGAGCGAATATAAAAAAAAAAACAACTATGAGACTCTGAGAAGAATGGGAATCCCAGAACACTTGATCGTTCTAATGCAAAACTTATACTTGGACCAGGAGGCAGAACTGAGCAAGGGAACACTGCATGGTTCAAAACTGGGAAGGGCGTACGCCAGGGATGCATCCTATCTCCATACCTTTTCAACCTATATGCAGAACAGATTATCCGGGAGGCTGGGCTCTATGAGGAGAAATGTGGGGTCAAGATTGGTGGACGATTTATCAACAACCTGCGTTATGCGGATGACACAACCCTGCTTGCTGAAACTGAAGAGGACCTGAAGCGCCTGCTGCAGAGTGTCAATGACTGCAGCCTACAATATGGATTGAGGCTCAATGTCAAGAAGACAAAGATTCTCACCACTGGACCAATTGGCAGCATCAGGATGGATGGTGAAGAGATTGAGATTGTACACAGCTTTAGTTTGCTTGGCTCCATGGTCAGCAGTCTTGGCACCAGCAGCCAGGAAATTAAAAGGCGCATTGCCATGGGAAAGTCTGCTGTTAGGGACCTCTCCAAAGTACTGAAGAGCAATGGTGTCTCTCTGGAGACTAAGGTGCGTCTGATACAGGCTTTGGTCTTCCCAATCACTTGTTATGTATCAGAGAGTTGGACAGTGACCAAGGAGGATAGAAGGAGAATTGATGCCTTTGAGCTGTGGTGCTGGAGAAGAGTATTGAGAATATCATGGACTGCTAGGAAAACAAGCAGATTTGTCCTGGAAAGGGTTAAACCGGGTGGCTCCTTGGAGGCAAGGATTCTGAGGCTCCGTCTAACATGCTTTGGACATGTTGTGAGGAGAGACCGGTCCTTAGAGAGGGACATCATGCTTGGGAGGGTGGAGGGACAGTGCAGGAGAGGAAGGCCCTCTATGAGGTGGATTGATACAGTGACTGGGATAATTGGGATGGGAGTGTCAGAGATGGTGCGATTGGCACAGGACAGAGCGGAGTTTAGGGCTGTTATACATAGGGTCACTATGAGTCGCAGGCGACTCGACAGCACATAACAACAACAACAACAACAACATGAGATCTCATCTCATCTCAGCAACAATAGCAAAGTTCAACAGAGAAGAAAACAAGAAATGCTGGCGAGGTTGTGGGAAGTTTGGAACCCTTCTTAACTGCTGGTAGGAGTGTAAAATGCTGCAGCCACTATGGAAGGTGGTCTGGCACTTTCTCAAAAAGTTGTAAATAGAAATACCATTTGACCCAGTAATACTGTTACTGGAAATATACCCTAAAGAAAACATTCATCCAAACAGATATATACACATCCATCTTTATTACTGCATCATTTACAATAACAAAGAGATGGAAGCAACCCAATTGCCCATGAACAAATGACTGGTTAGAAAAACTATGGTATATTATGCAATGGAATACTATGCAGCACTAAAAAATAAATTGTACATAGGGTTTTTTACCATGGTCTTCTCAATTACTTGTTATGCTTCAGAGATCTGGACAATCACTAAGGATCACAGAAGAAGAATTGATGCCTTTGAGTTGTGGTGCTGAAGAAGAGTCTTGAACATACCACCAAGTAATGCCAAGAAAAATAGGTCTGTCTTGAAGAAGGTGAAACCAATTCTCTCCTTGGAGGCTAGAATTTTAAAGCTCTGTCTCACATACTTTTGGTCACATGGCCAGATGAGACCGGTCCTTGGAGAAGAACATCATGCTCAGAAAGCTGGAGCGACAGTGCAGGATGAAATGGATTGATACAGTATCTGGGGCAATAGGGGTTGGTGCATCGGAATTAGTGAGACTGGTTCAGGACAGGGAAGGGTTCAGTTGTGTGCATAGGGTCACTATATGTCGCAGGTGACTCAATGGCACATAACAACAACATACTATATTGGTGTGTGGTGTTTGGGTTGGTGTTTTTTGTTTTTTTTTGGTTTGGTTTGTTTGTTAGTCATTTTTTGTTGTTTTGTTCTTTTTGTTTTTTAATATAAGTCTCTTGTTTAGAGTCAACAAGACCTTGGGGAGGCCCTTTGTCTTTCAAAGTTGGTTGTTAATATATTTTGGAGGAACATTCTTCTAAGTGGTACAGTAAGGGTTCTTCTGTCAATATGCTGTACTGAGGTAACCTTGTGTTGCTGTGATGCTGAACTTTGTGCCATTGGGGTGTCAAATGCCGCAATGGTTACCCATGGTGGACAGTGTTTGGTGGAGCTCACAATTTAAGACAGGTTTGGAAGTAGGAGTGGCATCCACTTCCTATACAGTATGCCTCTGGGAAAATCTATAAAATTTAATGAATGATGATAGTTGTAGAAAGTCTTCAGGGCTTTTGTTCATAGGGTCGCTATGAGTCCTGCTGGATTAGAGGCAATCAACAACAACAAATGAAAAACAATGAACACATAAAACATTACACAATCACAATGTGGTTAACCTAGCAGGATATTATATTGAGCGAAATATCTCAGTCACAAAAAGACAAATACTTCATAGCACCACTGTTATAAAGCAGGTCTGATTTGAGGGTTTGGGAGGAGAATAGAATAAGAGTGGATAGATAATTAATATTTCACTGAAATAGATGAAGGAAAGAACTGTTTAAAAGGAATATATGATTAGGTATTATATGGATGAAAGCAACCCAGAGTAAGAGGTACATTGCAAAGAGTACTGGGAGTGGGGGAAGTGAGGTAATTGTGCAATAATATTTAAAAAACAACATTTTTTAAAAGAAACAAACAAACAGTGAACTGAGGGAGGTAGAAGGGGTAAAAATGTGCAACAATGAATGAATGAAAATCTAACTTTCCTGTAGACTTTGTTAAAGTCACAATTAAAATATAAAAATTCATTAAAAAGAAAAGTTCTCCACACTTTGAAACTTATCACATAAGAGTGGTCAGAACTTCCCTTAAGCAATGCTTTCTCAAGACATTATTTTTAAATTTCCTTAAGCTCATTAAAAATTTATTTTACAATTAAAGAAAAGTTGTCCATAATACACTTCAGTATTGCAATACAAAGCTTCAATATTTTTTTCGAGTTCTTTCACCTTTAGAATTGCAGAGCAAGTTCTTCCATTTTTATTCTCCAATTCCAGTTCTTTGTGCATTTTGTTGTAATATTTTGCTTTGTTTTCTTGAGCCGTCCTTTGAAATATTCTATTTATTTATTTTACTTCTGGATATATTCCCTTTGTTTTGACTTTTCAACACTAGTGCAATTCTCACAATCATGCATTTTGGTCTTTTCTTTCTCCTTGTATACATGATAATCTTTTATTATCTTAATGGGGGATAGCATCCCACAATTCATCTGATCTTCATTCAGTGATAATGAAGGAAGGTGTTCAACCTCCACTGAAGGCATTGGCAAAAAATAAGACTCTAGGAAATGATGAGATACCAATTGACACGCTTCAACTGGAGATCAAGATTTCTTCCCATTCACAAGACAGATGACCAAACATAATATAAAAATTCTCAAACAATATCATTAATATGACATGCAAGCAAAACATTGTTGAAGATAATCCAAAAAGGTCTAGGATGGTACACTGACAGAGAACTACCTGGAGTTCAAGTTGAGTTATAAGAGACTGTGGTCAGATCTTTGCTGAGAGTAGAGAAAACCAGAAGAACTATGTTTTCTATATGTCTATATTTTATTGACTATGCAAAGGTTGCATTTAATGATTTATTCATTGCAAATAATTTTTATAAGGAACATAAATGCAGGTTATACACATGGATTTCACCTGATGGTATGCATAGGAATAAATTCTATTACATTTGTGGAAAGACTCGGTGGAGAAGCCCAATATCAGCTGTGAAAACCAGGCCAGGTGCTAATTGTGGGACAGACCACCAACTACTCATATGCAAGTTCAAGCTGAAGTTGAGGAAAATTAAATCAAATCCACGGGAACCAAAATTTGACCTGAAGTCTGTCCCAGTCGAATTTCAAAACCATCTCAGGAATAGGTTTGAGGCCTTGAGCACCAATGTTGTTGTTGTTGTTATGTGCCGTCGAGTCGCTTGCGACTCATAGTGACCCTGTGTACAACAGCCCTAAACTCTGGTCTATCCTGTGCCAATCGCACTGTCTCTGACACTCCCATCCTGATTACCCCAGTCACTGAATCAATCCACCTCATAGAGGGCCTTCCCCTCTGCGCTGTCCCTCCACCCTCCCAAGCATAATGTCCTTCTCCAAGGACCGGTCTCTCCTCACAACATGTCCAAAGTATGTTAGACGGAGCCTCAGAATCCTTGCCTCCAAGGAGCCACCCGGTTTAACCCTTTCCAGGACAAATCTGCTTGTTTTCCTAGCAGTCCATGGTATTCTCAATGCTCTTCTCCAGCACTACAGCTCAAAGGCATCAATTCTCCTTCTATCCTCCTTGGTCATTGTCCAACTCTCTGACGCATAACAAGTGATTGCGAAGACCATGGCCTGTATCAGACGCACCTTAGTCTCCAGAGAGACACCATTGCTCTTCAGTACTTTGGAGAGATCCCTAACAGCAGACTTTCCCATGCCAATGAGTATAGACTAAATTAGCTCTGGGAGGATATCAAGAAAATCGTTTATGAAGAATCCAAAAGATCATTGAAAAGGCTGAAGAAGAAGAAAAGACCAAAATAGATGTCAGATGAGACTCTGAATATTGCATTAGAGTGCCTATAAGCCAAAGGTAAAGGAAGAAACGAAGAAATCGAAGAGCTGAACAGAAAATTTCAAAAGGCAGCTCAAAAAGACAAGCAAGATACTTTAATGAAATGTGCAGAGATCTGGAGTCAGAAAATCAAAAGGGAACTCACTTAGCGTTTCTGAAGCTGAAGGAGTTGAAAAACAAATTCAAGCCACAGGTGGCAATACTTAAGGATACTTTGGGTAGAATATTAAATGATCCAGGAAGTATCAAGAGAAGATGGAAAGAGTACACAGAGTGACTGTTTAAGAAGGATCTAGCTGACATAGAAGAATTTCATTAAATAACATATAAGCAAGAGCCTGTGGTGATAAAGGAGGACGTTCAAGTTGCTCTGAAGGAACTGACAAAAAACAAGGCTCCAGGAGTTAATGGCATACCAACTGACATATTTCAACGAACAGACACTGCCCTGGATGTGCTCACCAAGTTGTGCCAAGAAATCTGGAGGACAGCCAGCTGGCCAACTGACTGGAAGAGATCGCTATTTATTCCCATTCCAAAGAAAGGTGATCCAACAGAGTGTGCAAATTATCAAACAATATCATTAATATCACATATAAGCAAGATTCTCCTGAAAATTATCCAGAAATGTTTGGAGCAATATGTCAACAGAGAACTGCCAGATGTGCAGGCTGGATTTAGAAGAGGTCATGGTACTAGGGATATTATCACTAATGTTATATGGATCTTGGCAGAAAGCAGAGAATACCAGAGGAATGTCTATAGCTGTGCTTCATTGACTATGCAAAGGCTTTTGACTTTGTGGATCACAGCAAGCTATGGCTGACTGAGAAGAATGGGAATCCCAGAACATTTGATTATGCTTATGCAAAACCTATACACATACTTGGCAGTCATCAGAACAGAGCACGGAGACACTACATGGTTCAAAATCAAGAAGGGAGTCCATCAGGGATGTATTTTGTCTCCATACTTTTTCAATCTGTATGCAGAACAGGTCACCGGAGACACTGGGCTGTACGAGGAAGAATGTGACATCAGGATTGGTGGAAGAGTCATTAACAATCTGCATTATCTGAAGCAGTTACTGCAGGAGGTCAAGGGCTGCAGCCTTCTATGGATTGAAGCTCAAAATCAAGAAAGAAAAGATTCTCTCCACTTGGCAGCATCAGTATTGATGGTTAAGAGATTGAGATAGTTAACAGTTTTAGTTTACTTGGCTCCACAGTCAACACTCTTGGTAAAAGCAGCCAGGAAATCAAGAGATGAATTGCATTGGGAAAGTCAGCTGTGAGGGACCTCTCAAGAGTACTGAAAAGCAATGACATCAGGCTGGAGACTAAGGTGCACAATTATGTGCTATGCATCAGAGAGCTGGACAGTGACTAGGGATGATAGAAAGAGAATTGATGCCTTTGAGCTATGGTGCTAGAGAAGAGTGTTGAATATATACCGTGGACTGCTAGAAGAGCAAACAGGTTTGTCCTGGAGAGAGTGAAACCGGACTGCTCATTGGAGTCAAGGATTCTGAAGCTTCGTCTGACATACTTTGGGCATGCTGCAAGGAGGGACTGGTCCTGGGAGTGGGGAATCATGTTTTTGAGAGTGGATGGACGGTGCAGGAGAGGAAGATGATCAATGAGATGGATCGATTCTGTGATTGAGGTGGTAGGAATGAGTGTGTCAGAGATAGTGAGGTTGGCACAGGATAGAGCAGCTTTTAGAGCTCTTGTACATAGGGTCGCTATGAGTCACAAGCGACTCAACGGCACATAACAACAACAACCACATGCAAAGGTATTTGACTGTGCAGATTGTAACAATGAGAAGGATAGGAATCCCAGAATCCTTAATTATGCTCACAGGAAAATTATACCTAGGCCAATAACTTATTGTCTGAGCAGAGCAAGGGAACAGTCTGTGGTTTAAAATCAAGAAAGGTATGTGTCAGAGAAGGGTCTTTCCCCCATACCTGTTCAAAATCTGCATGTTGAGCAAATAATTTAAGAAACTGGATTTTATGAAGAGGAATGTGACATACGAATTGAAGAAAAGCTCATCAACAATCAGTATTATGCAACCTTATTTGTTGAAATTAAAGGGGACTTGAGACACTTGTTGCAGAAGATCCAAGCTACAGTCTTCAAGATAGATTACATCTCAATAACAAGAAGATAAAAATTCTCACGATTGGCCCAATAAAGCAACATCATGATAGATGGAGAAAAGATTTAAATTGTCAACGATTTCATCTTGCTTGGGTCTACAATCAACACCCTTGGTACCAGCATTCAAGAACTCAAAAGATGTGTTGCATTGGGAAACTCTGCTGTCAAGGTCCTTTCCAAAGTACTGAGGAGCAATGATGTTAGAGACTGACCTGATTTATGTCATGATCTTTTCCATCATTTTCTTTGCATCTGAGAGCTAGATAATGAATAAATATGACAGAAGAATAATCAAAGCCTTTGAGTCATGATATTGGAGAAGAGTACTGAATAACCCATGCACTGTCAAAAGAACAGATATGTCTTGGAGAATGTTCTGCTAGAGTGCTCCTTAGAGGCAAGGATTGTGAAGCTTCATCTCATATACTTTGGGCATTTTGTTTGGAGGGTCTATTCCTCAGGAAGAGATGGTGGAGGGACAGTAAAAGAGAGGAAGATCCTCAATGAGATGAATGAATATGACTGCAGCAGTTGGCTTAAGTATGTCAGAGATGATGACGATTGTGAAGGATGGGATGGGACTTAGATCTGTTTTTCATAAGGTCACTGTAAGTCATATTCAACTCAGTCACACCTAAGAACTGCAGATTAGTACAATGAAATAATACTGAACACTAAAAAAGAATGAACTATTGATTTATGCAAGAGTGTTGTTGATACTGAAACTAGTTTTTATAAGTAAAAGAACATCAGGCCTCAAAGTCTACCTAGTTTATTATTCCAATTGTATGACAGTGAAAACAGAAAACCAAAAGGAAAGAGATCAATGATGTTTAGGAGCTGTAAAGAGAGATTGTACATAAAGGAAAGGCACAGGCAAATTTTGTGTATAATGGAGCCTTCCTTTATGGAACTATTCTGATCAACACATAATCTATGTATTTGTCAAGATACATTAATTATATACAACAAAAAGTTAATTTAAAAAATCAAGTAGAGGCATTTTGACAAGATGGTAGCTTAAATGTACCATCATTCTGACCCTCTACCATTAAATACAAGGAAATGGTTCTCAGCTTTAAAGGACTCTGATTCAGGGAACACATGAAAACAGAAAGGAATTACAGGCAGGAAAGTATGATAGGAAAATTAGTTCTCTTTCCCTGCTGTTGTCCTCAGCCAATTGAATTATCAGTTGCAGTGAATTGGAAAAACAGTCTCAACAAAAAACTTACTACCCTTCCTGCCTGTAGAGAGAACCCAAGCTATTGCTTTAAAATCAATAATGCATAACTACTCACTGGTCTATCTGGAGAATGCTACAAGATTGCTGAAAATTGCTAGAGAAGCCTCCTGTAGTGTAGTCTGACCCATGGTTAATATTTTACCTGCCCCTCTACATGCCTCATAGCCTAGGTCTCTGTAATCAACAGTAAAGATATTGTTGTAGTGCTTCAGTTCAAGTTTGCCTACTCTCCCTTCCAGTCAGTACTGATGACTGCTGACTGAAGAAGATGTCTTGAGTGGGGTTTAGACCCACTGTTAGATTACTACAGAGAGGGTTCTGTTAGCAAAAAGACTTCCTATAATAGACTGTCATATATAGCCAGAAATCCACAAGCAGGAGAGGATAACGTTGATGAATGGAACCTTCTAAAGGTTAAGTCTCTGTGTACATCAAAAACTTTCCCCCTTGGGACACTGAGTCACAAGCAGGGGAAAGACTTTCTCAGCTTTCTGTGAGAGGGAGGGCTGATTTAAGTACCTCCTGCATACAAACTGCATAAGTTAGCAAAGCTAAATCCCCGCCACTCCAGAGACAAAGGAAGACATTAAGCTTCAGGAGAGAAAGTGCAGGTGGTGAAACACTGCTGACCAGAGTGAGCCCTTTGGGATGCTTGTGGTCAGAGGGACTGAAAGTTCCCTGGGGATAGGTCCCTCCATTTGGGGATCTTTGCCTCCGTGGCTGCAGAGCCATCCCCGGGGCTAAACAGGACAACAGAGTTTGGACATAGAGCTACAAGCAGGGGAAAGACTTTCTCAGCTTTCTGTGAAAGTGAGAGCCGATTTCACACACACACACACACACACACACACACACACACACACACACACACTCTGTAAGTTGGCAGCCCTGATCTGCTGGTACTCCAGAGACAAAGGAAGATGTTAAGTTTCAGGAGAGAAATCTCAAGAGCTGCTCAAAAGCTGTGGGGCCATCCCAGGGGACAAACAGGACAAGAGAGCTTGGGACACAAAGCCACAAGCAGGGGAAAGACTTTCTCAGCTTTCTACAAGAGGGAGGGCTAACTTGAGACCCAGTTGCATACAAACTACATAAGTCAGACCTGATCTCGCTCCACTCCAGAGAAAGAAATGCAGGAGGTGAGACACTGCTACCCAGAGTGAGCTCTTTGGAGTGCTTGTGGAGAGACAGGACTGAAACTTCCCAGAGGATCCATTTAGGGAGCTTGCCTCTGTGAATCTAAGACCATCCCAGGGGCAGAAAAGGATAAGAGTTTGGCACAAAGAGCCAGAAGCAAGGGAAGGACTTTTTCAACTGGGATGTTGAGCTGCAAAAAAAGAGATGTGACTTGAAACCCCACTAGAAAGAAACTCTTCCAGTTGAGCACCTGGTCTCATACCTTTAGGCCACACCATAAACAAAGGAGAACAATAGAGTTTGGGACAGGGACCAATTAATGTGAGATTCCTGGAGGGCTGCTGTGCAGAACAAGGAGAGAACCTGAAGGACCTTAGGAAAGACAAATTTTTCCAGAAAGGACTTTTAGTAGAGTGAGTGACACACCTCATATATTGAATAATTAACCTGGCAACTTATCATTAACACTATGAAGATAGGAATTACAACAACTCATGCAAATGCAATAGAAACAGTCTAATACTTATAAAGAAAAACTTCACATAACTCAATAAAGCAGCAGGCAGCTTCAGATACTGTGAGAAAACAAATTAAACCTACTCCAAAAACAAGTAGAAAATATTGCAGACACAATGAATACCCCAGAGTCAAGAAGGCAGATGATATGTAATGATATGGAGACATTGAAACAGCTATGGAAAGAAAGTACAAATGATAAAAAAAAGGAAGCCACAAATAAAGGGTATAACCTAGAGGGAGAGAATCAGAAAAAAAATATATTGATACAGAGTTATTTGAGCATCTATTGAAGAAAGTGCAAATTATGGAAGAAACAATGGAAACCACTAAGAAAGTACACACACACTGTGGAGATACAGAGCCAGAAGAAATATATTGAGGAGGAGGAATGTGCACAACGAAGGAAGAAAATGCAAAAAATGGAAGAAATAATTGAAAATATAGATAAAGAGGTACAAGAACTTAAAAATAAAATCATGACAAGATAGAGAGGGAAAGCCAACACAGTACTGGAAAGAAAACAAATTTTTAAAAGATGCAATTCAAAGTCTTAAGACCGAAATGGCAGAAGTGCCCAACATGCTAGAGCGGCCAAAAAGTGTAACAGAAGAGATGGAGCAGAGAGTTAATGAGCTGGATGGAAGAGAAGAACCTCAGTGCAAACATACTAGAAGGAAAAATAGAGATGAAGTATAAAGAAAATGAAGAAAACATTAGAATCATGTGCGATGACATCAAAGGAACATGTGTAGGATTGGAATTCCAGAGTATGAGAGGGATAGGAAAATCACTGAGAAACGTATAGAGGGACATTAGAAGAAAACTCCCCAGGTATTATGAAGAATGAGGAAACTCAGATTCAAGAAGCTCAGTGAACATAAAATATATTAGACTAAAAAAGAAAAACATCAAGACATATCATAATCAAACTCTAAAATAAAAGATAAGGATTATTGTTGTTGTTATGTGCTATTGAGTCACCTGTGACTCATAAAGACCCTATGTGCAACAGCCCTAAACCCTCCTCTATCCTGTGTCAATCTTATTGTCCCTGACAAACCTACCACCATTACTCCAGTCACTGAGTCAATCCATCTCATTGAGAGTCTTCCTTTCTTATGCTGTCCTTCCACCCTCTCCAAGGACTGGTCCTGCCTTGCAACATGTCCAAATTATGCCACAAGAAGCTTCAGAATCCTTTCCTCTAAGGAGCATCCTGGACTCACCCTCTCTAGAATGATCCTATTTGTTCTCCTAGGAGTCCATGATATATTCAATGCTTTTCTCCAGCACCCTCAAGAAAACAAAGATTCTCACCACTGAGCGGGTTGGTAGCATCATGATAGATGGTGAAGAGACTGAGACTGTTAACAGCTTTACTTTGCTTGGCTCCACAATTAACACTTGAAACCAGGAAATTAAAAGATGAATTGTATTGGGACAGTCTGCTGAGACCTCTCCAAAGTACTGAAGAATAATGATATCAGTCTGGAGACTAAGGTGCACGTGCTATGAATCAGAAAGGTGGACAATGACTAGAGATGAAAGAAGGAGAAAAGATAAGGATACCATAATAAGAACAGCATGAGAAAAACAAAAAGTCACTTCCAAAGGAAAAGCAATTAGATTAAGTTCTGATTTTTTGACAGAAACCATGAGAGCACGAAGACAATGGGATGGTATATACAGAAAGTTGAAAGAAAACAATTGTCAACCAAGAATCCTGTACCCAGAAAAGCTCTCCATCAAATATGAAGGAGAAATCACATCAGAAAAGAAAGAAGGAATTTGTGGAAATAAGATCAAATAGTTAAGAACTTTTATGGGAAGTTTTCATACAGAGACACCAAAGAAAAGTAGATGGAT
>NW_006399928.1:5890714-5898170 GCF_000299155.1 Elephantulus edwardii | reverse complement strand
AAGAAGAAGAAGAAGAAGAAGAAGAAGAAGAAGAAAGAAAGAAAGAAAGAAAGAAAGAAAGAAAGAAAGAAAGAAAGAAAGAAAGAAAGAAAGAAAGAAAAGAAAAGAAACACAGCAAAATGGCAACAATAAAATCTGGCCTGTCAATAATCCCATCCAATGAAAATAGACTAAATGCACTAAAAGAGGGGGGAAAGTAGCAGAATGGATTAAAAAACAAAAACAAAAACAACAAACCGCACTCATCAATATGTTGTCTACAAGAGACACATCTAAGAATGAAAAGAAAAATAGACTCAAATTAAAAGGTTGGCAAAAAATACATCAAGCAAATGGCATTCACAAAAAGTAGGTGTGGCAAGACTAATATCTGATAAAACGGACTTCAGAATGAAACTCACCATAAGAGATAAGGAAGGACACTATATAATGAATAAAGGCACAGTAGATGAAGAATATAACATTGGTCAACATTTATGCATCAAATGCTATATCTGCTAAATACATAAAATAACTGTTAATGGAATTGAAGAAAGAGAGAGACAGCATTACAATAGTTATAGGAGAATGTTGTTGCTGTTGTGATGTGCCATTGAGTCACTTGTGACTCACAGCAACCCTGTGTACAACAGTGCTAAACCCTGTTGTATACTGTGCCAATCATATTGTCTCTGACACACCTCATTACCCTCATTCCCCCAGTCACTGAATCAGTCCATCTCATCGAGGGTCTTCCTTTCTTGCACTGTCCCTCTCCAAGGACTGGTCCCATCTTGCAACATCCTTGCCTTCAAGAAACAACCTGGTCTCACTCTCTCTAGGATGAACCTGTTTGTTCTCCTAGAAGTCTTTGATATATTCAATACTCTTCTCCAGCCCAACAGCTCAAAGACAACAATTCTCCTTCTATCATCCCTAGTCATTGTTCAGCTTTCTGATGCATAGCAAGTAATTGCAGAAAGAGTGGCCCGGATCAGGTGCATCTTAGTCTCCAGACTGACGTTGCTCTTCAATATTCTGGAGAGGTCACTGACTTGCAAACTAAAAAGAAGCTTAAAAATATGCAGAATATCTAAATTACACATTCAACCAATTTGAACTTGTGGAGGTATTCTGAGCATTGGACCCAACTAAATTTCAATTGACTTCCTTCTCAAGTGCACATGGTATATTCTCCAAAATTGATCACATATTAGGGTACAAAGCAAGCATCAACAAATTCAAAATCATTGAAATAATACAAAGTATCTTCTCAGACAACAAAGTCATAAAACTAGAAATTAACCAGAAGAGGATAAAGTCACCAAAGTGGGATTGCTTGTTGGGAGACAGGACCAAGGTGTCGCTGGGATTATAGGTCCCTCCAACTGGGGGTACTTGCTTCCTTTACTGTAAGACCATCCCAGGGGTCAAACAGGACAAGAGATATTAGTATACAGAACTTCAAGCAGATAAAAGAATTTTCTAGCTCTTTGCAACAGAGGGCTGACCTGTAAGTCTCTGCATACAAGAGGCCCAAGCTGGTGATCCTGATTTCCCACCACACTAGAGACAAAGGAGGACACTAACCTGTAAAAGAAAGATAAGAGCTGGAGAAGTGAGACTCTGTGCCGAGAGCAAGCACTCTCCATTGTTTTTGGGGAGACAGAACTGAAGACTCCCTGGGGTTATAGGTCCCTCCATCTACAGGTCCTAGCCTTCTTGACTGCAGGGCCATCACAGGGGCCAAATAAGACAAGAAACATTAGTATGCATAACTTCAAGCACAGGAAAAAAATTTTGTAGCTTTCTGAGGCAGGGTGCTTATTCGAGACCCTCTGCATGCAAGCTGCTTGTGCTGGCAGCCCTGATCTCTAATCTGCCACTTCAGAGACAAAAGAAGACATTAAGCTCCAGGAGAAAAGATGCATGCAAAGCTGCTTGAGTAGAGCATCTGGTCTCACACCACTTAGCCACTTAATATATGAAGAAGGCCTATAGAGATTTTGTCAGGGGACTACTTCAAGGTGAGATTCCTAGATGGATGCAGTTCAGAACAGAGAGAACATCAAGAACTTTAGGAAAGGCAAATTTTCTCAGAAAGGACTTTCAGTGGAATAGGTAGCTCATCACATTTTAACTTGGTAAGCAATTAGGAACATTATAAAGGCAAGAACCATCAACAACTTTCACAGACACAATAGAAATGACCAAACCCTTATCAAGAAAAACTTCACATAATGTCAAGAAAGCAACAGTACACTTCAAACACTGTGACAAAAAAATAAAAATTAAGCCTTCTCCAAAAAAAGTAGAGACTAGCCGAGACCACACGAATACCCTAAAGTCAAGAAGGCAGGTGATATATGTTGGTATGGAGACCTTTGAACAGCCAAGAATGAAAGTAAAAATGATGGAAGAAACAATGGAAACCACAAATAAAGGGAATAAAATAAAATAAATAATAATAATAAAATATTGATGAAGAGTTATTTGAACAACTATAGAAAAAGGTGCAAATGATGGAAGAAACAATGGAAATCTACAAGAAACCAAATGCTCCAGAGACACAGAGCCAGAAGAAATATACTGATAAGGAAGAACTTGCACAGATACAGAAGGAAATAGGGTGGGGGAAATGGAAGAAAGAATTGAAAATATATATAAAGGGGTACAAGAACTTAAAAAATCATCACAACATAGAGAAGGTACTGCCAACGTGGTACTAGAAATAACAGAAAGACATGACAATGCAATTCAGAACATAAAGACTGAGATAACAGAAGTGTCCAAAACGCTTGAAGGGGAAAAAGTAGGACAGAAGAGATGGAGCAGAGAGTCAGGAGCTGGAAAACAAGAACCTCAACAGAAACATACTAAAAGAAAAATTAAAGATGAAACAAAGAAAATGAGGAAAACATTAGAATCATGTGGGGTGACATCAAAAGGAACAACATACATATGACTGGAATTCCAGAATATGAGAGAGATAAGGAAATCACTCAGAAAATTGTGGAGGAGGTACTAGAAAAAACTTCCCAGGTATTATGAAGAAGGAGGAAATTCACATTCAGGAAACTCAGCAAACACCACATAGACTACACCCAAAAAAGAAATCATCAAGATATATCATAGTAAAATTCTCCAAATTAAAAGATAAGGACAGAATTCTAAAAGCAACATGATAAAAACAGTCACCTAACTTCTGATTTTTCAGCAGAAAACATGCGAGCAAGAAGACAATAGAATGGCATATCCAGAAATTTGAAAGAAAGCAATTGCCAACTGAGGATTCTGTACTTAGCAAAGCTCTCCATCAAATATGAAGGGAAAATCACATCCTTTGCAGAAAAAAAAATTAAGGAATTTGTGAAAACAAAACAAAATAAAACCTACGAGAACTTTTATGGTAAATCCTTCACACAGAGACACCAAAGGAAAGTGGATGAAACATAGTAACAAGAAACAACAACAAAAAAGAAACATAGCAAAATGGCAATTATAAAACTCGCATGCCAGTAATCACACTTAATGTGAATGGACTTAATGCCTCAATAAGTAGAAAAATAGTAGCAGAATGGATTAAAAAAACAAAGCTCATCAATAGTTGTCTACGAGAGCCACATCTAATAAATGAAGAGAAAGACAAACTCAAAATCAAAGGCTAGGGGTAAAAATATACCTAGCAAATGGCATCCACAAAAAAGCAGGAGTGGCAATACTAATCTCCGATAAAATAAACTTCAGAATGAAAATCACCATAAAAAATAAGGAAGGGCACTACATAATGATTAAAGACACAGTAGATAAAGAAGTACTCCAAAGTACTAAAGAGCAATGATGTAAGTTTGAAGACTAAGGTGTGCCTTTTACAGGCCATGATCTTTGAAATCATTCTATGCATCAGAGAGCTGGACAATGACTAGGGATGAAAGAATGAGAATTGATGCCTTTGAGCTGTGGTTTTGGAGAAGAGTATTGAATGTACCATGGACTGAAGAGAACAAACAGGTTAGACCTGGAGAGGGTTAAACTAGGTTGTTCCTTGGACACAAGGATTCTGAAGGGTCAATAAATTTTACAACCCATAGGCAAACTTATCAAAAGAAAAAAGATGACACAAATAACCGGATTAAGGAATGATAGAGATGACATCACATCAGACCAGAGGAAAGTACATCTATAATACTAGAATACTATGAAAAGCTACATTCTAATAAATTTGAAAACTTAGAGGAAATGGACAAATTCCTTGAAACTCATACCCTACCCAGATTGAAACAGACAGATGTAGAACACTTGAACAGACCCATCACAAAAGAAGAAATTGAGCAGGTCATAAAAGACTCCTACCGCCCCCCCCCCCAAAGTCCTGGATTCACAGCTGAATTCTAACAAACATTCAGAGAAAATTTATGAAAAATTCTATTTATTTCAAAATATAGGAAATGGAAGAACACTGCAGAGTGAAAGATGAAAAGCATTTTCTTTGTGAACCAGACAAGAATGTCCACTGTTGCCACTTCTATTGGAAGTACTTGCAAGGTCAATACAGCAAGAGAAGGAAATAAAAGGCATACTGATTGGCAAAGAGATGGTTAAAGTGTTGCTATATACAGATGATAGGATAACTCCAACAACTCAACAAAAAAACTGTTAGAGCTAGTAGACAAATTCAGTAGAGTGGCAGGATAAAAGATCAATATCCAAAACCCAGGATTCATCTATAGTAACGTAGAGAACTTAAGGAAATCAAGAAAGCAATATCATTTACAATGTTGTCATTATGTGTTGTCGAGTCATCTGTGACTCATAGCTACCCTATACACAACAGCCCTAAACTCTGCTCTATCCTGTGTCAATCTTATTGTCTCTGACACACATTACCCCAGTCATTGAATCAATCCATCTCATTGAGAGTCTTCTTCTCCTGTGCTGCCTCTTCAACCTCCCAAGCATTATGTCCCTCTTCAAGGACTGGTCCCTCCTTGCAACATGTTCAAAGTATGCCAGATGAGGCTTCAGAATCCTTACCTCCAAGGAGCAGCCTGGTTTAACCCTTTCCAAAACTAACCTGTTTGTTCTCTTAGTAGTCCATGGTATAGTTAATACTATTCTCCAACACCATAGCTCAAAGGCATCAATTCTCCTTCTATCAACCCTAGTCATCATCCAGCTCTCTGATGCATAGCAAGTGATTTCAAAGACCCTGGCCTGTATCAGGCATACCTTAGTCCCTAGACTGACATCATTGCTCTTCAGTACTCTGGAGGAGACTTTCTCAATAAAATACATCTTTTAATTTCCTGGTTACTGGTGCCAAGATTGTTGATTGTGGAGCCAAGCAAACTAAAGCTGTTTACAATCTCAGTCTCTTCATCATCCATCACAATACTGCCAATCTAACCAGTGGTGAAAATCTTTGTTTTCTTGATATTGAGCTTCAATCCATATTGAAGGCTGTGGTCCTTGACCCTCTGCAGAAACATTTCAGGTCCTCCTCAGTTTCAGCAAGCAGGGTTGTGTCACCTGCATAACACAGATTGTTGATGAGTCTTCCTCCTACCCCGATGCCACATTTCTCCTCATAAAGGCCAGCTCCTGAATAATTTGTGATGCCTTTGAGCTGTGGTGCTGGAGAAGAGTATTGAGAATACCATGGACTGCTAGAAAACAAACAGATTTGTCCTGGAAAGGGTTAAACCGGGTGGCTCCTTGGAGGCAAGGATTCTGATGCTCCGTCTAACATACTTTGGACATGTTGTGAGGAGAGACCGGTCCTTGGAGAGGGACATCATGCTTGGGAGGGTGGAGGGACAGCGCAGGAGAGGAAGGCCCTCTATTAGGTGGATTGATTCAGTGACTGGGATAATTGGGATGGGAGTGTCAGAGACAGTGCGATTGGCACAGGACAGAGCAGAGTTTAGGGCTGTTGTACATAGGGTCGCTATGAGTCGCAGGCGACTTGACGGCACATAACAACAACAACAACAACAACATATCTGAATAATTGTGCATATAGATTGAAAATATGTATCCAAGTACGGAGATAGGACACAGCCCTGGCATATGCCTTTCCCAATTTTGAAACATGCAGTGTTCCCTTGCTCTGTTCTGACAGCTACCTCCTGGTCCAAGTATAGGTTTCTCATAAGCACGGTCAATTACGTATTCTAGGATTCACATTTTTCTCAGAGTTAGCCACAGTTTGTTGTGGTTCATAGTCAATAAAACATAGATAGACATTCTCTGGTCTTTCCTGCTTTCAGCCAAGATCCAGCCAACATTAGCTACACTATCTCTAGTACCACAGCCTCTTCTAAACCCAGCTTACACTTCTGGCAGTTCTCTGTTGATGTGCTGTTCCAGTTGTGTTTTTTTTTTTATTGGAAGAAAGATTGGAAGGAGGATTGGAAGAAAGACGATCTACTACGGATGATCTACTATTGGAAGAAAATATGATCTACTATGCTGGAGACAAAAGGGTGAGGAAGAATGGGGTAGGTTTCATAGTTAAAAAAGAAATTTCTAGATCCACCTTGAAATACAGTATTGTGACAGGATAATGTCCACACACATACAAGGATGTCCAGTGAATACTATTATCGTTCAAATATATGCACCAACAACCAGAGCCAAAGAAGAGGAAATAGATTTCTACCAATTTTTGCAGTCAGAGGTTGATCGAACATGTAATCAAGATGCGTTAATAATAATGGGTGACTGGAATATCATTTACAATAGCCAACCCCAAATTGGGATAATTGGGAGTGAACCTAACTAGAGACACAAAAGACCTATACAAAGAAAAATACAGAACATTTTTAAGACACAATGAAAGACCTAAATAAATGGGAAAATATGCCCTGTTCATGGATAAGAAGACTCAATATTGTGAAAATGACAATCCTACCAAAAGCAATCTACATGTTCAATGCTATCCTAATACAGATACCAAATTCAATTTCCAAGGATATCAAAAGTGAAATTATCAGGTTTGTTGGTTTTTTTGTTTTGTTTTTTAGTTGTTTAAATTATTTTTAAATTTTATTAGTTTTAATGAACATTTACAGAGATTTGGGGTTTTCATTCATTCGTTGTTGCACTGTTTTCTCTACCCTCCTCCCCAGTTCGTTCTTCTTCCCCCCCGTCCTGAATGTCTGTTATAATTGTCCAATTACCACAGTGCTTATCAAAGCCAGTTCTGATTAATCTCCTTTGTCAGTGTGTCCTTTGCCAGTCCCTATCACTCCTTCCTGAGAGAGACTTCACCCTGATTCATAAAGAAAAGGGGATGGCGTATTCTCTTAGCTAATTCCTGCTGAAAAGGGACCCTGTAGGTTTCAGGGTGAAGATCTTCTCTCACTACTCTAAAGGGCCCCTTTGGCAGTAGGAAACACATAGACTATTATGGAGATTAATTTTGGAATTTAGGTGCACTGTTATTAATTGTGCTTAGCCGTACATGTTCATATCC
>NW_006399928.1:5879900-5889528 GCF_000299155.1 Elephantulus edwardii | reverse complement strand
CCCCCCCCCGCCCCAGAACACTAACCTCTTGGAAAAGTAAAAGAAAAAATTCTTTCATTGTTTTACAAACCTTCCCCCAGGTCCACTCCACCATGTAGCCATCGCTCTAGACTCCTGTCATGGCGGAAATACGTAATCACATATTTCTTTTAAACAGTTTTCTCCCTCCTCTGTTTCAGTGCAGTATACATTTTTTTTATTTTTTGTACGTGTACCGTCAAATCAGATCTGACTGGTACAGGAGGATATTGCACCTCCTTCTCCGGCAGAGCGTCTGGTGGATTCAAATGGTGTTTCTCTGGGATTGCAGTGCAGTTTCTTGCCACTAGGCCACAAGAGCTCCCCTCAGTGCAGTATACATTATTGAACCCATCTTACTCAGTCTCTCTCCAACTCCAAGGTCAGTCCCGTTCTACAACAGTGGCACCATGCAATATTTGTCCTTTTGTGACTGGGATAAATTGTCAGGTTTATTCGGAAAGGAAAAAGACCCTGAAAAAGCAAAGCACTTCTGAAAAACAAAAATGAAGTGAAAGGCACGGCACTTCCTGACCTCAAAACCTACTACAAGAAGTAGTAATCAAAACAGCATGGTACGTGTACAATGACAGGCACATAGACCAATGGAATAGAATTGAGAACCCAGAAATTGACCCATCAATCTACTGTCAACTGTTATTCAACAAGGAAATGAAACTTATCAAATGGGAAAATGACAACATCTTCAATAAATGGTGCTGGCTAAACTAGACTGTTAACTGCAGAAAGTTAAAGGAGGATCCACATCTCACACCATACACATAAATCAACTCAAGGTGAATCAGAGACCTGGGAATAAAGCCCCAAACCATTAAGTTCCTAAGAGACAAACGGACCAAGCTTAGAAGGCCTAGTCTATGGGATATGGGATAAAGTGACTGCTAAATACAGCCAGAAATGCACAATCTGGAGAGAATAAAAGTGGTGAATGGAACCCTCTAGAGATTAAAACTCTGTGCTCATCAGAAACTTTCCCCAACAGTTTGAAAAGAAAACCTACAGACTGGAAACAACCATTTGGCAATACCATCTCAGACAAAGGTCTCATGACGAAAGTTTACAGAAACGTATAGGGCCTCCAGAAGAAAACAACTGATAATCCAATTACAAAATGGTCAAAAGACGTGGAAAGACTTTTCACAAAGGAGGACATTCAGATGGTCAACAGACACATAAAGAAATGCTCCTAATCACTGACAATAAGAGAGATGAAATTAAAAACTACAATGAGATACCATCTTACCCCGGTAACGGAGGCAGCAAATAATAAATGTTGGCAAGGATGTATCAAGATAGGAACTCTTATACATTGTTGGTGGGACTTTAAATAGTACAACCCCTCCAAAGGCAGTTTGGTGTTTCCTCAAAAAGCTGAACATAGAAATTCCATATAATCCAGCTATTCACTACTTGGAATATATCCTAAGAATTTGAGAACTGAGGCACAAACAGAGACTTGTACATCAATGTTCATAGCAGTGTTATTCACCGTCACAAGAACATGGAAAGAGCCCAAATGCTTAACCACAATGGAATGGATTGAGAAACTATAGTACATTCACACAATGGAATACAAGGTAGCACGCAGGAGCAATGACTTTGTAAATTGCTAGTTAACGTCCTCAAACTCTTTAAGGTCTCAGGCTTCTGTGTTACGTAGGACCACGTTGACTCTCCCTCTTCCATGCCACACTCTGCTGGAGTGCATCATACAAAGTGAACTAACTTAGTCTCATAAAAATAAATACTGTATAAAATGTATACTGTAGGAGGATACAAGGTGGGGGAGAGCTTAATTATAAGGTCACACAATTTGATGGGTGGAGAGAGGGATAGGTAAAGGAAATGGGAATGATCTGGTGTGAAAAATATTGTATATGAACTTTACGAACTTTGTAAATAAACCAGTATGAAATTAAAAAAAGGAAGATAAAACTACCAATATGGAAGCTAAATAACACATTGCTAGAACATGGTTGGGTTATAGAAGGAATAAAGACTTAAATAAAAATTTCTTCAAAATAAATAATAATGAATATACAATATACCAAAACTTCTGTGATGCAGCTAATAGGCAAAGACATAAAAACGAAGGCAAAGTAAAATTAATAATCTAACTCAACACCTTCATCAAATAGAAAAGGACAGCAATCTAACCTCAATGCTTTTAAAAGAAAGGGATTTAGAAGAACGAGAACTAAAATCAGAGAGATATAAAACAAAAACAATTGAAACTATCAACAGAAACAGGAGCTGGTTTTTCAAAAAGTCTATCCCTAATACCAAAACCATGCAAAGATATTACCAAAAAAGAAAACTACACACCAATATCTCTCATGAACATAGATGAAAAAATACTTATCAAAATCCTAGCCAGTAGAATCCAAAAGCACATCAACAAAATAATTCATCATGAACAAGTGGGATTCATAACAGGTATGCAAGGATGATTCAACATAAGAAAATTAATCAATGTAATTCACCACATTTAACAAACCAAGTAACAAGAATCATATGATCTTAGCAACTGAAGCAGAAAAAGCATTTGCTAAAATCCAACTTCCTTTCCTGATTAAGACATTAACAAAATTGGAATAGAAAGAAATTTCCTCAACACAGTAAAACGTATATATCCCAAATCAAAAGCCAATATCATTCTTAATAGAGAAAGACTAAAAGCATTTTCCTTGTGAACAGGGACCAGACAAGGATGCCCACTAATACCACTTCTATTAAATATTGTATTGACAGTACTTGCTAAGGCAATACAACAGGAGATGGAGACAAAAGGCACCCCGATGAGGAAATGGTTAAACTGTCACTATATGCAAATGATGTGATACTGTACACAGAAACCCCCAAGGACTCAACAACAACACTAAAAACTGTAGAGCTAGTGGACCAGTTTAGTAGGGTTGCAGTATACAAGATCAATATCCAAAATTCAGTGAAATTCCTCTACAGAAACAAGGAAAACACAGAAAAGGAAACCAAGAAATCAATACCATTTATAATGTTGTTTTGTACCATCAAATCAGAACTGACCCATAGCTGATCCTTCAGTGGATATTCAGAGGCAGTTAATTGCACAGGAGGAGATTGCCCATCCTTTTTCTGCAGAGCACCTGCCAGATTTGAACTGCAAGCCTGAGAGACTGCTGTGCACATTCTTGAAGAGAATCAACCACAAATTTAGATACTTGCAAGTGAACCTAATTAGAGACACAAAAGATCTATTCAAAGAAAACTGTAATAATTTCTGTAAGACAATAAAAAGACCTAAATAAATGTAAAAATGTGCCCTGCTCTTGTATAGGAAGACTCAATATTGTGAAAATGGTAATACTACTCAAAACAATCCACATGTTCAAAGCAATCCTAATACAGATACCATATTCATTTTTCAAGGAGATCAAAAGGGAAATGGTCAAGTTTATTTGACAAGGAAAGATACTCCAAATAAGCAAAACATTTCTAAAAAGCAAAAATGAAGGGGGAGGCATACCACTCTTTGATCTCCAAACCTACACAGTGGTAGCAACCAAAACAGCATGGTACTAGTACAATGACAGGCACATAGACCAATGGAACAGAACTGAGAACCCAGATATTAATTTATGGTCAACTGATATTCAAAAAGGAAATAAAACCTACCAAATAGGAAAATGACAACCTCTTCAACAAATGGTACTGGCAAAACTGGACTGTTAACTGCAGAAAGTTGAAAGAGAATCCACATCTCACACCATACACAATAATCAACTTAAGGTGGATTAGAGACCTGGGAGTAAAGCTCAAAATCATAAAGTTAATAAGAAACAAACTGGGACTAAGATTAAAAAGCTTAGCCTATAGTATAAAGAGACTGCCAAATACAGCAAGAAATGCATAACCTGGAGAGATTAAAATTGATGAATGTGCCTTTCTAAAGATTAAATCTCTATGATGATAAAAAATTCTTTCCAATAAGGTGAAAAGAAAGCCTATCGATTGGGAACAAATATTTGGTAATAGCATCTCAGACAAGGGTCTCATAACAAAAGTTTACATAATACTACTAGGCATCCAGATGAAAAAGACTCATATCTTAATTACAAAACAGGCAAATGACATGGAAAGACTTTTCACAGAGGAAGACATTCAGGTGGCCAACAGACACCTGAAAAAATGCTCAAAATCACTGGCATCTCTTAGATATGCAAATCAAAACCACAACGAGATATCATCTCACCCAGTATCAGTGGCAAAATTTAGTAGGGCAGCAAGCAATAAATGTGGGAGAGGATGTGAAGAGGTGGGAACTCTCATATATGGTTGGTGGGATTGTAAAATGGAGAAACCACTCTGGAAGGCAGTTTAATGTTTTCTCAAAAAGTTTAATATAGAAACTCCACATGATCCAGCTATTCCATTACTGGGAAGATACTCCACAGGAGTTAGAAGTGAGACAAAAATGGAGATTTGTTCACTAATGTTCATAGCAATGTTATACATCATCACAAGAACATGGAAACAGGGGGAGCTCTGGTGGCCTAGTGGCAAGAAGCTGTACTGCAATCCCAGAGGAACACGGTTCGTATCCACCAGACGCTCTGCGCCTGAGAAGGAGGTGCAATGTCCTTCTGTACCAGTCAGATCTGATTTGATGGTACACACATACAAAAAAAAAAAAAAGAACATAGAAACAGCCCAAATGTCCAACCAAAACAGAAATGTTTGAGAAATTGTGGTACATTCACACAATGGAATACTCTGCAGCACTCAGGAGCAATGATTTCTAAATATCCTACATAACTTTGGAGAGGCTAAAGAGCATTATGCTGAGTGAACTGACTTAGTCTCATAAGGGCAAATGCTGCATAAGATAATCATCATAAAAACAGAAGGATAACTAGTAAAACATATATGTGAACTCAAGCGAGGGAGGGATGAGTATGGATAGTGGTGAAACCACAAGGTTACACAGTTTGGTAGGTGGAGGGAGTGGGGAAAATAAATAGGAAATGTTCAGTTGAGATGACAGGGTAATGATGGAAACAGAAGTGGCATCCACTTCCTAAACAACATGCCTCTGGGAACTATGAACTTTGAGAAATTATAGTATTGAAAGGCATCAGGTATTTGTTCATAGGGTCACTGTGAGTGGTGCTCAACTCAATGGCAATCAACAACAAAAACAATGGGCAAGGTTCAGTGGTGATTAGTTTTATAAAACAAAATGCATGAGATTGATTGTATGAAACAATGTGACTGAAGAACAGTGTGAAACACAATGTGTACGAACTTTGGAAGCAAACCAATTTTTAAAAAGCCATTTAAAAAGAAACAACGCAGTTCACCACATTACCAAGGCAAATAACAAGAACCATCTGACCCTAGCAAATGAGACAGCCAAGGCATTTGGTAAAACCCAACACTCCTTCCTGATTAAGATACTCAGCAAAATTGGAATACAAGATAATTTCCTGAACACAGTAAAAAGCATTTGAAAGCAGGAATGGCATCCACTTCCTATATAACATGCCTCCGGAAACTCTATGAACTTTAATAAATGTTGATAGTTATAGAGGGGCTTCAGGCCTTTTGTCCATAGCCTTGCTATGAGTCATGCTTGACAGGAAGGTAATTTCACAACAGTGAAAAGTATATATGCAAAACCAAGAACCTATGTAATTCTCAATGGAGAAAGCATTTTCCATGAGAACAGAGACCAGACAAGGATGTCCACTGTCACCACTTCGATTCAATTTTGTATTGGAAGTACTTGCTAGGGCAATACAATAAGGAAAGGAGAAATAAAAGGCATAATAAATAAAAGGTGATGAATTCAAACTACATGCCTTTGCAAATGCAGTGCAGCTTCTTACCACTAAACCAGGAGTTGTTGTTGTTGTTAAGTGCCATCAAGTCATAGATGACTCATAATGACCCTATGAGTGAAAGCCCTGAACATTTGTATAACTTTCGTAATTTCCCCAAGTTCATAGTTTCCAGAGGCAAGCTATTTTGGAAGTGGATGCCACTCCTACTTCCAAGCTTGTTTGAATTGGGGAGCTCCACCAAACACTGTTCACCATGGGTAATCATTATCACATTTGACACATCAGTGTCACAGTGTTCAGCATCAAAGCAACCATGAGTTAGCTCTGTTCAGCAAATGGACAGATTGGTACTACACCACTTAGAAGAACATTTGAGTAAAACCAATTAAAACCAGGCCTGAGGGCAGCAGATTAAAATCACCCACTTTTGGCTTGGTAGCATAGCTAGACCAACAGAGCTCACCAGGAGAGCTCCCTAAAATGTAAAGTGTTCCCTATTTCCAACTGATATCATGCTATACATAGAAACTCCCAAAAACTCAGCAGGAAAACTACTGGAATTAATGGTCATAGTATACAGTAAGGATGTTCTGGTGGCCTAATGACAAGAAGGTGTGCTGCAATCCTGAAGGCATGCAGTTCCACCAGCTAATCTGCAGTAGAAGAAAGGCCAAACCCCTTCTGTGCAATTAACTGCCTCTGAAAACCTGCCAGAGGGTCAGTTACGGGTTAGTCCTGCGCCTAGAGTACACAACAACGACAGTATATGGTCACAGTAGTCGAAATAACCTGATATTGGTACAGTGACAGGCACAAAGACGAATGGAACAGAATTGACACCACCAAAGTAAATCCATCCACTTATGAACAGCTGATCTTTAATAAAGAAATTAAATCTATTAAGTGATTAGGAGGTGAGTGGAAGATCATGTCTTTAACAAATGGTTCTGGAAAAACTGAGCATCCATTTCCAGAAAACTCAAACAAGATCCAAATCTATAACCATGTGTTCAAATAACAACTCAAGACGGATCAAAAATCTAAATGTAAAACCTAAACTTATGTATAATTTTTTTCTGGGTTCAATAACTTATTGCAATGGCCACAAAGAACTCAGACCATACTCCTGACTGTGGGATTTACTAGAGAAGTAACAGTGTCTTAGGAGAAAAATATCCTCACAGTTACAGTTGTAAGGGGAAAATACTTTATTTCATATATGTAGTCAACAAGACCTCACAGAGGTCTTTAAAAGTTGGTTGTTATTATATTTTGGAAGAACATTCTTCTAAATGTTACAGCACTTTTCTGTCAGTTTGCTGTATTGAGGTAAACAGAGTTTGCTGTAATGTTGAACCTTGTGCCATTGAAGTTTCAAATGTCATAATTGTTACCCATGGTAGGCAGTATTTGGTGGAGCTCCCAGTTGAAGACAGGTTTGGAAGCAGGAATCTTTTGTTCATAGGGTTGCTATGAGTCATGCTCGACTCGACAGCAATCAACAACAACCTCTTCTTCCCTTCCCATCCTTGTCAGTTACATATTATCGATTCTGGCTGTGTGTAAATTTTCCTTAGCCTCCAAAATCTATCAGTTTTGGGTATCTTGTTCCACATTGTTAATTACACCACACACAATTTCAGATAAGCCATTTGTTCCACATTACATTTGTTCCCTTCCCATAATTTATTTATTTATTTGTTATTCGTATCCTACTTCTCCCTCTCCCATATATTAGAGTGATTCTCTCCATTTGTAAACTTTTCCCTAGGCTTATTTTTTTTAAATCCCAAAACAAATAATAATCTCATATAGTATTTATCCTTTTTATTAATTTATTTCATTCCTCATAATGTCCACTAGACTCGTCAATTGTGTGTAGGGTTTCACGGGTTCTTTATTAGTTTTCAATGGCATCTAATAGTCCTTTGTGTAAATATATCACAGTTTCTCTCTTTGTTGATGGACATTTGACTGTTTCCAAAAATTTTAAATCCTTATACATATCAAAAGACTTTTTCAAAACATTAAAAATAAAACCAACAAATTGGGGAAAAATTGTTAATGCCATATCTGACAAGGGCATAATTTCCAAAGTTTAAGACATTATCATCAGAAAACTCAAGAAAAGGTTTACATAAAAAAAACATTATTTGGCAGTTACCAGAGATGGTAGAGGACATGAGGATAAATCATTTCATTAGAAAATAGACATATTGAAGCAGGGCGACATGGTACGCTAGCAGGGTGAGGCGGCGCGCAAGCAGGGCGACGAGGCACAGTAAGTCTTATTTGCTGAGGACTGGTGACTTGGCAGCTTAATATCTGGGAACAGACTGCAACCCCTAACTCCTAGCACTGCCCAAGCCCTGTACCCCCATCCCTGCCACAGCACCATGTCCAGGGACACAACCCCACCACCATCCCACGCCCCCACACTTTTGGCACACCCTGGTGGCCTCGCCACAACCCTGCACCCGTGGTGGTGCTCCAGGGCCACTAGAGATTCCTTCACACAACACAACAACAGCCGTGGACAATACGATTCTGAGTTGGCACACAAAGGCACACCATGGAGACAGCCATCATCTGAAGCCACCAATCAAGCTGCTGTGGGACTGATCTGCCACGAGAAAGGCTGGTAGGATCCTAATTGGGTTTTCTTGGGCAAAGCCTATTGTTTGGGAGAGTTCCCAAGGTTGAGCCCACTGGTGGGAATTTGGCTGAGCTCTCTCAGGGCAAGCCAACTGCCCAGGAAAGAGCAGGCCAGTGATAATTTGGTGGAACTTTTGTGGACACTGCAGACCAGCCAGAGGCAAGTGGATTGGTGGAATTTTGACTTTGTCTTGTTGAGTCCCCTTGACCAAGGAGCCTTCCTGGACAGGGGCCACAGTGCAAGGGCAACTGTGTGAGCACCACTGGACAGGGACAAGTGAAAGAAAACCACTGGGTGGGAGACGGATAGCTGTAATTTGAATAGCGACCCCAGTTGTAAGCACACCCAGACAACTGAGGCCTGAATGAGGTCCCCCAAGTGGTTGACCTGCCCTTGTGATTGCCGCAACCACGTGCATGCCCTTCCCTATTTGACTCCACACCTGTGTCTAAATATCTGGTTAATCAACCTGCATTTAATCCGGAGCACCTTGACCTATCTTACCTACCAGAGGCTGCTCTCACAGGCTCTGAACTGACATTTCCCTAGAGTCAGACGTTCAGAAAAAAGCACAAGTGGAATAGCTACCCAACTGATCTCTAGAGCATTATCTTCATTGAGAACATATCAATGTCTCGAAGAAAGCAAGCTGTCCCACACAATACACAAGCACAAAGCAATATATAACCCCCAAAGGGTGACACAATATCAATGGATTTCCTAAAACCAGAAAGTCTGATGGAACTTTCTGACACAGAATTTAGAAGAACAATGATGGAATATTTTCAATGGATGAAAGACAAACTTGAAGAATTACAGGATACTACAAACAAAAAACAGGAGGAACTAAAAAAAACAGTCTAGAACAATGTAGAGAAAACAAACGAGGCATTAGCTGCACTAGAAAAACAAGAAACCACTTTCCAAAATATAAGGTCAAATGTTTCAGATGCTGTCAACGTGATGGAGGGGCACATGAACAGAGTTGAAGAGATGGAACAAAGAACCAATGAAATAGAAGACAAAATTGTCACCACGGATTTGCTAGAGCAAAAAGCAGACTCAAAAAGGAAGGAAAAAGAAGAAAACCTAAGAATAATGTGGGACACCA
>NW_006399928.1:5873032-5873785 GCF_000299155.1 Elephantulus edwardii | reverse complement strand
TGACCCAGCAATTCCACTACTGGGAATATATCCCAAAGAGACCATAACGGATATCCAAGCATATATATGTACACCCATGTTTATCACGGCTCTGTTCTGTTAGAAACAACCCAGGTGCCCATCAACAAGCGAATGGATAGAGAAGCTGTGATATATTCACAAAATAGAATACTATGCTGCATTGAAAAACAAGGAACTCATTTAATATTATTCAAAATGGTGAGCCTGGAGGACATAATGCTGAGTGAAATATCTCAATCGCAAGAGGACAAATATTGCATGGTGCCATTGTTGTAAAATGGGATTGATATCAGGGTTGGGGTAAGACTGAGCAAAACTGGATAAATTGTGTAAACTGCACTGAAACAGATGAGGTACTGAATAATTTAAAAATGATGTATGAAAGGGTATTATGGTTATCATGTAGTTGGGGCGGTGCGAGGGGTGCGGGGGGATTTTGTACCAGGGAAGGAGAGTTTCTCTTACTTTTGAAAGAGAGGAGCGAACTTGGGGGGCAGGGCTGGGGGGGGAGAGAAGTGCAGCAATGAATGAATGGAAATACAAAATCTCTTTAAATGCTCATTGAAATTATTTTTTTTTAAAAACCTGTTGTTGTTGTTATGTGCTGTTGAGTCGCTTGCGACTCATAGCGACCCTGTGTGCAACAGCCCTAAATTCAGCTCTGTCCTGTGCCAATCGCACTTTCTCTGACACTCCCATCCCAATTATCCCAGTCACTGAATCAATCCACCT
>NW_006399928.1:5867291-5871706 GCF_000299155.1 Elephantulus edwardii | reverse complement strand
TTCTTGGCACAACTTGGTGAGCACATCCATGGCAGCATCTGTTAACTGAAATATGTCAATTTTATAATTTAGGCTTCACCTGATATTATATTACTGAAATCAGTTTTTGTTGATGGGCAGATTTTAGTTTGGAGATTTTTTAAAAGTAATATATTTGTACTGGTGATAAATTTGTACATCTAAATACCAAAACAAATCTAAGTAATATATAGCTGCACATTATATATGTTTCTTGTCTTTTTTTTCCTGTTTCCCAGGGTCGTTATGGCTGCTGCCGCTTTCTACGAGATGGATATAAAACTCCCAAAGAGGTAGGTTACTTTTCCTCTAAAATGAACCCAATGGAGAATGGTCTTAGCCTGATTCATAGAAAATACTCAACTCACTGGTAGTACTTATATAGACCATTATATGGTTGTGGTTATGTGCCATCAAGTCAAGTACAACTCATCATGACCCTAAGAACAACAGATCTCAGCCTTGCTCTATTCTGTGGCACTCTCACAATCTCTGACACCTCTAAGGCCAGTACTGCAGTCATTTTGTCAATTCACCTGCTTGAGAGTCTTCTTTTCTTTCATCATCTCTCCACCTTCTCAAGCATGCTATCCCTCTCCAGTGAACATGCCCAAATTATGTGAAATGAAGTTTTATCATCTTTGCCTCCAAGGAGAACCTTGGCTGCCCCTTCCCCAAGACATATCTGTTAGATCTTTTGGCAGTCTATGGGATAGTTACCACTCTGTTCCAATACTATAGTCCAAAGGCTTCAACTCTTCTTTTGTCTTCCTTATGCATTGTCCAGCTTTCAGATGCACAGCAAGTGATTGAAAAGACCATGGCATGACTCAGGATCACCTTAATCTTTAAACTGGCATCATTGTTCCTCAATAATTTGAAAGGTCTCTGAGAACCAACTTTCCCAATACAATATGTCTCCTGATCGCCTGACTTCTGGCACCAAGAGTGTTGACTGTAAGGTGAAATCATTGACAATTTCTTTTTTTCCCCTCCGTCTATAGTGATATTGCCTGGTGGTGAGGATTTTTATCTTCTTGATGATAAAATGTCCATATTTTAATCCATAGTAGTCTTTTACCTTCTGCAACAAGTATTTTTAATTCTCTTCACTTTCAGCAATTGAAGTTATGCCATCTACATAATACAAGTTGCTGGGGACTCTTCCTCCAATTCTGATGTCACATTCTCCTTCATAGGATACTGTTTTGCTCAGCCTACAGATTGGATGGTTATGCAGAAAGGATACAACTTTGACAGGCAACTTTTCTGATATTTAACATTATTTTAAACCATGCAGTGTTCCGTTGCTCTGTTTGAACAGCTTCTTGATCTAGGTATAGTTTTTGTGTGAGTATAATTAAATGTTTCAGCATTCTTATTCTTTTCAATGTTTGTTATGATCCAAACAGTCAAATTCCTGTGCACAGTCAATAAAATACAAATAGACTTCTCCTGATATTCTCTGCTATCAACCGAAATCCACATCTGACAGTTCTCTGTTGATGAACAATTCTAGCCATTTAAAAAATTAATTTTCAGCAGAATTTTATTTACATGTAGTATCAATGATATTGTTCATATTGTGTTGTATCTTCTTTCTCATGAATGAGAACAAAGATAGCTCTCTTGCAATTGGATGGCTAGGTAGCTGTCTTTCAAATTTTTTTGGAATATACTAGTCAGCACATCCATGGCTTCATACTTTTGTTGAAACACTTCAATTGGTATGGTATCAATTCCTAGGCCCTTAGTTTTTTGCTGATATCTTCAGTGCAACGTGATCATCTTCCTTCATTACCATTGTATCCTGATCACTTGACAATGAATAAGGATGACAAGATCCATATTTATTCTCATTCCCCCCCCAAAAAGTGATCCAACAGAGTGTGGAAATTATCTAACAGTATCATTAATATCACACGCAAGAAAGATTTTACTGAAGATTATCCAAAAATGACTGGAATAGCACATCAACAGAGAACTTCCAGATGTACAAGCTGTATTTAGAAGAGGCTGTGGAACTAGGGATATTATAGCCAATGGTAGATGATTCTTAGCTTAAAGTAGAGAGTACCAAAAGAATGTCTCTACGTTTCATTGACTATGCAAAGGCATTTGACTGTGTGGATCAAAACAAACTGTGGCTAGCATTGAGAAGAATGGGAATTCGAGAACATTAATTGTGCTCATGTGAAACCTATACTTGCACCAGGAGGCAGTCATCAGAACAAAGCAATGAAACAATGCATGGTTCAAAATCAGGAAATGTATACGCAAGGGGTGCATTCTATCTCCATACTTTTTCAATCTATATGCAGAACAAATCATCTGGGAGGCTGAACTCTAGGAGAAGGAACATGGCATTAAGATTGAAGGAAGACTCATCAACAAACTGCATTATGCAGATGACACAAACTTGCTGCTGAAACTGAGGGGGACATGAGGAATCAGAGGCCAAAGTCAAAAGACTGAAATATTCAATATATAATGAAGCTCAATGTCAAGAAAACAAAGATTCTCTCCACTGGGCCAATTGGTAGTATCATGATAGATGGAGAAGAGATTGAGGTTGTTAATTTCAGCTTGCTTTGTTCTATGATTCACACAGTTAGCACCAGCAGGCAGAAAATCAAAAGACAAACTGCATTGGGAATATCGGCTGTCAGGAACCTCTCCAGAGTACTGAAGAGCAATAATGTCAGTCTAGAGACTAAGGTAGTCCTGATACAAGCTATGGTCTTCACAATTACCTGCTATACATCAGCAGAGAGCTGGACAATGACTAAGAATAATGGAAGAAGGATCTATGCCTTTGTGTTGTTGTGCTGGATAAGAGTATTGAACTTATCATGGACTGCTGAAAGAACAATCAGATATGTTTTAAAGAAGGTGATACTGAGCTGCTCCTTGGAGACAAGGATTTCTAAGCTCTGTCTCACATACTTTGGACACGTGGCCAGAAGAGAACAGTCCTCGGAGAGTCCATCATGCTTGGAAGGGTGGTGCAAGATAGGGAGACCTTGAATGAGAGGGATTGACTCAGTAACTGGGGAAATGGGTGAAGGTATGTCAGAGACACTGAAATTGTCTCAGGATAGCGTTCAGAGCTATTGTAAATATGGTCTCTTCGAATTGCAGGCATCTTTATGGTTCATGACAAATCAACAATTGATGATCTGTTACACAGCCAGTACCTGGTCTGATTATATTGAGCTTCTTCAAGGAATCTTTTCACAAATGTAGTCAATATGATTCTGTGCAGTTAATCAAGTTAGGTCCATGTGTATCATTGCCATTTATGTTTCTTTAAAAAGGAATGTGCCATTAATAAATCCTTGACTGTATAACATTCAGTCTTGCAATTTCCAGCCTCATTCTCTCACCAAGCACATACTTTATAATTTTCCATTCTGGTCAATGTTGTTGCTGTTGTTGTTAAATGCCAACGAGTCATAGACAATTCATAATAACCCTGTGAAAGAGAGACTTGAACACTTGTATAACTTTCATAATTTCTCCAAGTGTGTAGTCTCTGGAGGCAAGGGTATGCCACTCCTGCTTCCAAGCTTGTTTTAATCAGGGAGCTCCACCAAACACTGTCCACCATGGGTAACTATTATCACATTTAACACATCAGTGTCACAATGTTTAGCATCACGGCAACTACGAGTTACCTCTGTACAGCAAATAGACAGACCAGTGCTATACCACTTAGAAGAATTTCTGGTCAGTAATAATGAATTATTATGACTTCTTCTTGATTGTATGTTTGGTCAATTTTGGACAGAAGAGTGAATAGACTTTCTCAATTTCCTTCACCTTTGGCATTAGCAGTTGATGTATATATCTGAATAATCGTTGTATTAACAGGGCTTCCTTGTACACATATGAATAATTTCCTATATGTACTTTAGGATAGATCTTGAAATAACCCTTTGAACTGTAAATGCAGCACTATTCTTCCTCAATTACTCATTCCTAACCTAGTAAAGCATAAGATTTTATGATTCAAATTGGCCAATACTAGTCCATCTAAGCTCACTAATGCCTAACCAGAATGCAGATATTCATGTGCTCTCTTTCATTTTATACAAACCTCAGTTTCCCAAGATTCATATATTGTGCACTCCGTGTTTTAATTATTAACAGATGTTTGCAGCTATTTCTCCTTATTTTGGGGAACTTCCAATGTGGATTCAATCTCTAATAAGTGTTGTTGTTGTTGTTATGTGCTGTCGAGTCGTTTGCAACTCATAGCGACCCTATGTAAAACAGCCCTAAACCCTGCTCTATCCTGTGCCAATTGCATTGCCTCTGACACACCCATCCCGATTACCCCAGTCACTGAATCAATCCACCTCATAGAGGGTCTTCCCCTCCTGCGCTGTCCCTCT
>NW_006399928.1:5853805-5867191 GCF_000299155.1 Elephantulus edwardii | reverse complement strand
CATGTCCAAAGTATGTCAGACGTAGCCCCAGAATCCTTGCCTCCAAGAAGTAGCCTGGTTTAACCCTCTCTAGGATGAATTTGTTTGTTTTCTTGGCAGTCCATGGTACATTCAATACTCTTCTCCAGCACCACAGCTCAAAGGCGTCAATTCTCCTTCTATCCTTCTATCATTACACTAACAAGTGTAATGAACCTATATTCTTCGACTGTTCATACCGTTTTCAAAGGCCTGATATATCAAAAGTAGATGGTAGACCCTGCCTCCTTATCTGTCTTAATCTAGAAACTCTGCTAAAATCTGTTCACCATGGGTGACGTAGCTGGTATTTGAAACACTGCTTACAGCATCACAGCAACCCACAAATTACCGTAGTACAGGAAACTGAAGGACAAATTCTGAATTAATAAGAGCAAATAATAAAGAAACAAGCATGTACATACCTTTATAAGAAATAGGAATATGCAAATTACTTATCCAGCACAACAAACTTACAGTTGGAGGTTGTATCTCTAATAGTAAAATAGAGAAATAATCACACTTACAGATATCATGGTGTAAGACAGCCCTTTCTGGGCTTGGCTGAGGTCCACAGCAGTGAGGCATGATGGGGTCTTGGTCTGTGCCTGGTCTTTCTGACTGAGGCTCATTAGTGGTGAGGCAGGTTGGTGCCTTGGTTGACTCAAGAGGCCTTCTTGATGAGGCTGAGTCCACCACGTACGATAAAATAGATATTTAGTGCCTTTGAGTTGTGGTGCAGGAAAAAAGTATTGAACACATCATGGACTGCCAAAAGAACAAACAGGTCTGTCCGGGAGAGGGTGAAACCAAGCTCCTCCTTGGAGGCAAGGATTTTGAAGCTCTATCTTACATACTTTGGATATGCTGTTAGGAGGAACCAGTCCTTGGGCAAGAGCGTCATGGTTAGAAAGATGAAGCAACAGAGGAAGAGAATAAGACCCTGGATGAAATGGATTGGCTCAGTAACTGGAGTAGTGGGCTTAAGTATATCTTTTGTTGTAGTTGCTGTGTGCTGTCGAGTCACTTGTGACTCATAGCTACCCTAAGTACAACAGCCCTAAACTCTGCTCTGTCCTGTGCCAATCGCACTGTCTCTGACACTCCCATCCCAATGACCCCAGTCACTGAATCAAACCACCTCTTAGAGGGCCTTTCCTTTCTGTGCTGTCCCTCCACCCTCCCAAGGACCAGGCTCTCCTTACAACATGTCCAAAGTATGTTAGACGGAGCCTCAGAATCCTTGCCTCCAAGGAGCCTCCTGGTTTAACCCTTTCTAGGATGAATCTCTTTGTTTTCATAGCAATCCATGGTGCCCTCAATACTCTTCTCCAGCACCACAGCTCAAATGCGTGCATTCTTCGTCTATCCTCCTTAGTCATTGTCCAACTCTCTGACGCATAACAAGTGATAGCTAAGACCATGGGCTGTATCAGACACACCTTAGTCTCCAGAGAGACACCATTGCTCTTCAGTACTTTGGAGAGGTCCTTAACAGCAGAATTTCCCATGGCAATATGCCTTTTAATTTCTGGAGCAAAGCAAACTAAAGCTGTGAACAATCTCAATCTCTTCGCCATCAATCCTGATGCTACCAATTGGTCAAGTGGTGAGAATCTTTATCTTCTTGACATTGAGCCTCAATCCATATTGGAGTGTGGAAACTATCTTGTTGTGTTGTTATGTGCCATCGAGTCGTTTGTGACTCATAGCGACCCTATGTACAAGGGCTCTAAATGCTGTTCTATCCTGTGCCAACCTAGCCATCTCAAACGCACTTATTCCTACCATTCCAGTCACGGAATCGATCCATCTCATCGAAGGTCTTCCTCTCCTTCGCCGCCCCTCCACTCTGCCAAACATGATGTCCCTCTCCAAGGACCAGTCCCTCTTTGCAACATGCCCAAAGTATGTCAGATGAAGCTTCAGAATCCTTGACTCCAAGGAGCACTCCGCCTTCACCTTCTCCAGGACAAACCTGTTTGTTCTCCCAGCAGTCCATGCTATATTCAACACTCTTCTCCAGCACCATAGCTCAAAGGCATCAATTCTCCCGCTATCAGCCCTATTCACTGTCCAACACTCTGATGCATAGCACGTAATTGCGAAGACTATAGCCCGGATCAGGTGCACCTTAGTCTCCAGTCTGATGTTGTTGCTCTTCAGTACTCTTGAAAGGTCCCTCACAGCTGACTTTCCCAATGCAATTCGTCTGTTGATTTCCTAGCTGCTGTTACCAAGAGTGTTGACTGTGGAGCCAAGTAAACTAAAACTGTTAACTATCTCAATCTCTTCACCAGGCATACTGATGCTGCCAATTGGTCCAGTGGTGAGAATCTTTATTTTCTTGATGTTGAGTTTCAATCCATATTGAAGACTGCAGTCCTTGACCTTCTGCAGCAAGCGCTTCAGGTCCTCCTCAGTTTCAGCGAGCAGGGTTGTGTCATCTGCATAGCGCAGGTTGTTGATCACTCTTCCACCAATCCTGATGCCACATTCCTCTTTGTACAGCCCAGCGTCTCGGACGATCTATTCTGCATACAGATTGAAAAGGTATGGAGACAAAATACATCCTTGATGGGCCCCCTCCTTGATTTTGAACCATGTAGTGTCTCCTTGCTCTGTTCTGACGATTGCCTCTTGGTCCAAGTACAGGTTTCACATTAGCACAATCAAATGTTCTGGGATTCCATTCTTCTCAAAGTCAACCACAGCTTGTTGTGATCCACATAGTCAAAAGCCTTTGCATAGTCAATGAAGCACACAGATAGACATTCTTCTGGTATTCTTTGTTTTCTGCCAAGATCCATATAACATTAGCTATAATATCCCTAGTACCTCGACCTCTTCTAAATCCAGCCTGCACATCTGGCAGTTCTCTGTTGACATATTGTTCCAAAGGTTTTTGGATCATTTTCAGCAGAATCTTGCTTGCATGTGATATTAATGATATTATTTGGTAATTTCCGCACTCTGTTGGGTCACCTTTCTTTGGAATGGGAACAAATATTGATCTTTTCCAGTCATTGGGCCAGCTGGCTGTTCCCCAGATTTCTTGGCACAACTTAGTGAGCACATCCAGGGCAGTGTCTGTCTGTTGAAATATGTCAATTGGTATGCAGTCAACTCCTGGAGCCCTGTTTTTTGCCAATTCCTTCAGAGCAATTTGAACTTCCTCCTTCATCACCATAGGCTCTTGCTCATATGTCATTTCATGAAATTCTTCTGTGTCAGCCAATTCCTTCTGATACAGTGACTCTGTGTATTCCTTCCATCTTCTCTTGATACTTCCTGGATCATATAACATTCTACACAAAGTATCCTTAAGTATTGCCACCTGTGGCTTGAATTTGTTTTTCAACTCCTTCAGCTTAAAAAATGCTGAGCGAATTTGGCCCTTTTGATTTTCTGACTCCAGCTCTCTGAACATTTCATTATAGTATCTTGCTTTGTTGTCCCGGGCTGTCTTTTGAAATTTTCTGTTTAGTTCTTTGATTTCTTGGTTTCTTCCTTTAGCTTTGGCTTCTCAGCACTCTAATGTAATATTCAGAGTCTCATCTGATATCCATCTTGGTCTTTTCTCCTTTTTCAGCCTTTGTAATAATGATCTTTTGCATTCTTCATGGACGATTTTCTTTATATCCTCCCAGAGCTCATTTGGCCTAAGCTCATTGGTGCTCAAGGCCTCAAACCTGTTCCTGAGATGGTTTTGAAATTGGAGTGGGATAGACTTAAGATCAAATTTAGGTTCCCATGGACTTGATTTAATTTTCCTCAGCTTCAGCTTGAACCTGCATATGAGTAGTTGGTTGTCTGTCCCACAATCAGCACCTGGCCTGGTTTTCACTGCTGATATTGAGCTTCTCCAAGGAGTATTTCCGCAAATGTAATCTATTTGATTCCTATGCATGCCTTCAGGTGAGATCCATAGAACAATATAATTGATTCCACATACAAGCAAGATTCTACTGAAGATTATCCAAAAACAACTGGAACAGCACATCAGAAGTGGTACTAGGGATATTGTAGCTAATGTTAGGTGGATCATAGGTGAAAGCAGGGAATACCAGAGGAATATATTTCTGTGTTTCATTGACTATTTAAAGGCATTTGACTGTGTGGATCATAACAAACTGTGACTGACTCTGAGAAGAATGGGACTCCCAGAAAACTTGATCATGCTAATGAGAAACCTATACTTGGACCAGGAAGGTAGTCGTCAGAACAGAGCAAGGGAACACTGCATTGTTCAAAATTGGGAAGGGCGTATGCCAGGGATGTGTCCTGTCTCCATACCTTTTCAATCTGTATGCAGAACAGATTATGTGCGAGGCTGGGCTCAATGAGGAGAAATGTGGGGTCAAGATTGGTGGAAGATCTATCAACAATCTACAATATGCAGATGACACAACCCTGCTTGCTGAAACTGAGGAGGACTTGAAGGGCTTGCTGCACAGGGTCAAGAACTGCAGCCTCCAATATGGATTGAGGCTCAATGTCAAGTGTATCTGAGACAATGAAATTAGCTCAAGATAAGACCGGGTTCAGAGCTATTATACATGAGGAAACTATGAGTTGCAGTCTACTCAATGGCACATAACACCACTACCTCTGTTATGCACCAACAACTAACGTCAAAGAGGAGGAGATAGAAGGTTTCTATTATCATTTTTTTAAAGAATTTTTTTTTATTTTATACTCATTTACTTACAAAGTTTGTATACATTGTTGTTCACACTGGAGTTATCTCATTTCCTTTATCCACCTCTCCCTCTACCCATCAAGTTGTGCAACCCTGTGATTACCCCCTGCCCATCTTCACCCCTTTGTCTTACCCTCCCCATCTCCTTGAACCCTCATACATATTTTACTCGTTATCTTTCTATTTCTACAATAATGGTCTTATACAGTATTCGTCCTTAGGAATCTACCAACTTTTTCAGTCTAAAATCTTCCAAATGTGCAATCAAGATGCACTAATAATTTTTGAAGACTGGATCACAAACGTTGGAAATAATGAGAATGGAATAGTAGACAGAAAATATGGACTTGTGACAGAAATTAGGTCAGAGAATGGATGCTCAATGACTTATTCATAGCAAATTCCTTAAAGTGAACACACACACACACACACACACACACACACACACAAATAGAAAGAGAGCTGATTTGAAAACCATCCCAGACACAAACTTTTTAAGTTGGTGCCCCTGATTTTGCTCCACTCCAGAAAAAAAGGAGACTTTAGCTTCAGGAGAGAAGACACCATTGTGTGAGAGACGCTTCCCCAGAGCCAGTACTTTCAATTGTGTGGGAGAGAAGGAACTAAAACTCCCCTGGGAAAAATTTCCTCCATGTGGAGATCCCTACTGCTGCAGGGCCATCTCAGGGACCAAACAGGACAAAAGAGTTTAGGACAGGTCACTACAACCAGGGAAACGACTCGCTGAGCTGGCATGCTGAGCTCTAAGAGAGAGAGAGATGAATTGAAACCGTCCTGGACAGAAATTGCTTTAGTGGAGCACCTGGTATTTCACCACTCACAGACAAAAGAGGACAATAGAGTTTGGGAGAGGGGACTACAATAAAACAAAATTCCTATAAGTCTGCATTGTAAACAAGAATAGAACCTGAAGTACTATGTTGTTGTTGTCATGTGTCTGCAACTCATAACAACCCTATGTACAACAGCTTAAACCCTGATCTATCTTGTGCCAATTTTACTGTCTCTGACACACATAACCCCATTACCGTAGTCCCTGAATCAATCCATCTCATCGAGGGTATTCCTCTCCTGTGTTGTCACTCCACTCCCCCCCCCCAAGCATGACCTCCCTCTACGAGGACTGGTCCTTTCTTGCAACATGACCAAAGTATGTCAGATGAAGCTTCAGAATCCTTGCCTCCAAGGAGCAACCTGGTTTAACCCTCTCCAGGATGAACTTGTTCTCTTAGTAGTCCATGGTATAGTCAATACTATTCTCCAACATCATAGCTCAAAGTCGTCAATTCTTCTTCAACCGTCCCTAGCCATCGTCCAACTCTATGATGCATAGCAAGTGATTGCAAAGATCACGGCCTGTATCAGGATCACCTCAGTCTCCAGACAGACATCATTGTTCTTCAGTACTTTGGAGAGGTCTCTGACAGCAGACTTTCTAAACTCAACACATCTTTTAATTTCCTGGTTGCTGGTGCCAAGAGTGTTGATTGTAGAGTCAAGCAAACTAAAGATGTTAACAATCTCAATCTCTTCACCATCTGTCTTGATGTTGCCAATTGGCCCAGTGGTGAGAATCTTTGTTTTCTTGATATTGAATTTCAATCCATATTGAAGGCTGCAGTCATTGACCTACTGCAGCAAGAGCTTCAGGTCCCACAGGAAAAACAAATTTTTCCCAGAAAGGACTTCCAATAGAGTGAGTGGTCCACCCCACATATGGAACATTTTAAGCTGCCAAATAATCAATAATGTCATAAAGATAAAAACTATCAACAATTTACACAGACAAAACAGAAAGAGCTTGACACTTATCGAGAAAAGACTTCATAATGTCAAGAAGCAGAAGGCAGCTCCAAACACTGGGGGGGGGCATAATTTAAGCCTTCTCAAAAAAAAGCAGAGCATATTGCAGACTCAATGAATATGCAAGAGTCAGGAAGGCAGAAGATATATACTGATATGGAGGTATTTGAATAGCTATGGAAGAAGGTACAAATGATGTGAAGAAACAATGGAAGCCAGAAATAAAGGGAATACCCTAGAGACAGAGAACCTGAAGAAATATATTGGTGCAGAGTCTGTGAATAGCTACTGAAGAAAGTGTAAATGTTAGAAGAAACAAGGGAAGCCAATAAGAGAGTGAATATTATCAATGAGGAGGAACTTGAACAACTGCAGAAGAAAATACAAAGGATGGAAGAAATAATAGAAACTATAAAGAGATACAAGAACTTTAAAAATAATCACAAGACAGAGAGGGTACAACCAACACAGCACTGGAAATAACAGAAATGCGTAGAAATGCAATCCAAAATATTAAGTCCAAAATGGCAGAAGTGTCCAACATCCTGGAGGGAATAAAAAGTAGAATACAAGAGGTTGAGCAGAGACTAAGTGAGCTGGAATACAAGAACTTCAATGGAAAGGTACTAGAATAAAAATTAGAGATGAGACATAAAGAAAATATTAAACTTCAAAAGGAACAATATACAAATGACTGGAATTCTAGAACATGAGAAGGACAGAGAAATCACTGAGAAACTTGTAGAAGAGGTACTAGAACAAAACTTCCGGGTATTACAAAGAACAGAGAAATCCACATTCCAGAAGTTCAGTGAACACCAAGTAGATTAGACAGAAACATAAAAACACCAAGATATATCATAGTCAAATTCTTCAAATTAAAAGATAATATGTTGTTGTTATTGTTGTTGTTGTTGTTGTTGTGTGCCATCAAGTCAATTGCAACTTATAGTGACCCTATGTACAACAGCCCTAAACCCTGCTCTATCTCTTGTGAACCTTTTTGTCTCTGACACACCATGCCCATTACCCCAGTGATGGAATCAATTTATCTCATCAAAGGTCTTCCTCTCCTGCACTGTCCCTCCACCCTCCCAAGCATGATGTCCCTCTCCAAGGACTGATCCCGCCTTGCAGCATGTCCAAAGTATGTCAGATGGAGCTTCAGAATCCTTGCCTCCAAGGAGCAGCCTGGCTTCACCCTTTACAGGATGAAATTGTTCTCCTCCTAGCAGTCTATGGTGTATTCAGTATTATTCTGCAGCACCAAAGGTCAAAGGCATCAACTCTCCTTCTATCATCCTTAGCCATGGTCCAGCTCTTTGAAGCATAACAGGTAATGGCAAAGACCATGGCCTGTATCAGGTGCACCTTAGTCTTCAGACTGACATCATTGCTCCTCGGTACCTTGGAGAGGTCTCTGACAGCAGACTTTCCCATTTCTATTCGTCTTTTAATTTCCAGGCTGCTGGTACCAAGAGTGTTGATTGTAGAGCCAAGCAAATGAAAGCTGCTGACAATCTCAGTCTCTTCACAATCTATGATGATGTTGCCAGTCAGCCCAGTGGTGAGGATGTTTGTTTTTTGATGTTGAGCTTCAATGCATATTGAAGGCTACAATCCTTGACCTTCTGCATCAAGTGCTTCAGCCCCTTCTCAGTTCAGCAAGAAGGGTTGTGTAATCTGCATTTAGTTTTCAAGGAAATAAAAGAAAATAATTGTCAAGTTTATTTGGAGTGGAAATAGATCCCAAATAAACAAAGCACTTTTGAAACACAAAAATGAAATTGAAGATATAGAATTTCAAAACCTACTACACAACTAAAATAACCAAAACAGTATGGTACTGGTACAATGAAAGGCACAAAGACAAATAGAACAGATTCAAGAACACAGAAATTAACCTATCTACCTTTGGTTAGATTGATTTGACAAGGAAACAAAACCTATCAAATGGGAAAATGACAACCTTTTCAAGAAATGGTGCTAGCAAAAGAGAACTACTACCTTCAGAAAGCTGAAACAAGAACCACATCTCACACCATACACAAAAAAATCAACTCAAAGTGAGTCAGAGACCAGGGAGTCAAGTTCTAAACCACAAAGATTGTAAGATATAAGTTGAGACCAAGCTTAGAAGATTTAGCCTATAGAATAAAAAGTCAGCCAGAAATGCAGAATCAGTTGTTGTTGTTGTTGTTATGTGCCGTCGAGTCGTTTGCGACTCATAGAGACCCTATGCACAACAGCCCTAAACTCTGCTCTATCCTGCGCCAACCGCACTGCCTCTGACACATCCATCCCGATTACCCCAGTCACCGAATCAATCCATCTCATAGAGGGTCTTCCCCTCCTGCGCCGTCCCTCCACCCTCCCAAGCATGATGTCCCTCTCCAAGGACCCGTCCCTCCTGGCAACATGTCCAAAATATGTCAGACGAAGCCTCAGAATCCTTGCCTCCAAGGAGTAGCCTGGTTTAACCCTCTCCAGGATGAATCTGTTTGTTTTCTTGGCAGTCCATGGTACATTCAGTACTCTTCTCCAGCACCACAGCTCAAAGGCATCAACTCTCCTTCTATCATCCTTAGCCTGATGCATAACCAGCGATTACAAAGACCGTGGCCTGTATCAGGAGCACCTTAGTCTCCAGAGAGACACCGTTGCTCTTGAGTATTTAGAGAGGTCCCTAACAGCAGACTTTCCCATCGCGATACGCTTTTTGATTTCCTGACTGCTGGTGCCAAGAGTGTTGACTGTGGAGCCGAGCAAACTGAAGCTGTGAACAATCTCAGTCTCTTCGTCATCCATCCTGACACTGCCAATTGATCCAGTGGTGAGAATCTTTGTCTTCTTGACAAACTGAGGTCCTCCTCATTTTCAGCAATCAGGGTTGTGTCATCTGCATAACGCAGATTGTTAATAGATCGTCCATCAATCCTGATGCCACAGTTCTCCTCATAGAGCCCAGCCTCTCGGATAATCTGCTCTGCATACATGTTGAAAAGGTATGGAGACAGGATGCATCCCTGGCATACACCCTTCCCAATTTTGAACCATGCAGTGTTACCCTGCTCTGTTCTGACTACTGCCTCTTGGCAGAATCAGTAGAGTATAAAATTGATGAGTAGTAATTCTTCCAAAACTTTTTCAGTGCCTTTATTTGCTTATTCCTATTCTGCGATTCTGATGATGTACATGGTATATCTCTTGATGATGGCCCACAATACTCTTAGGTTTTCTTCTTTTTCCTTCTTTTTTGATTCTGCTTTTTGCTCTAGCATATCAGTGGTGACAATTCTTTTTTCCCCACTGGTTCTGTGTTCCATCTCTTCAACCCCGTTCATGTGTCCCTCCATCATGTTGACAGCATCTAAAACCTTGGACCTCATATTTTGGATCTTGGTTTCTTGTTTTTTTTCAGTGCCTCTAATGCCTCGTTAATTTTATCTGCAATGTTTTGGATTTTTTTAAGCTCCTCCTGATTTTTGTTTGCTGTAATTTTGATTGCTGTAATTTTTGAAGTTTGTTTTTCACCCATTGAAAATATTCAATCATTTTTCTTTTGAATTCTGTGTCAGAAAGTTCCATCAGACTTTTTGGTTTCAGAAAATCCATTGCTACTGTGTCTCTTTTGGGGGTGATATCTTGCTTTGGGCTTTTGTGTAGAATGAGGTAGTCTACTTCCTTCGGGATATTGCTGTGGTAGAATGTTTTGTGTCTGAGACAATAGCAGGTTCTTGATCTGATGTCAGTACTCCAGGGTAAGGTAGGGCAGGCACACAAGCAGATGCATGTAGTATGGGTGTACACGCAGACACAGACTTGGGCTGTGGGGGAACACATACAGAGACGCACATGGGAAGAGAGTGTAGAGGAGACCTCACTCAATTAACCCCTGTCCTACTTACTCCTGGCGGGTGGGTCCCGCTGCAGCTCCCTGCTCCCTGCTCCCTGCTGGGTCTTGCTGTTCCCCACCATGTCTCTCAGCACCCCACAGAGGCTCTCTGTACCCCACCAACACTTACTGCAACCCGCTGGTGCTTGAAGCTTCTGCAGTTCTCACCTGCAGTTCTCAAATGTCCACACTGATCCACAGCAATGTTTTGAGAAGCACCTATATACTTGGCCTTACAGGTCTCTGACCTAACAGCAGTTTGTTCCCCAAAGTACCTGAGTGAGCACAGAGGAAGCCTGTTCTTCCCTTCTGGAAGTGGCTTTATGATATTCCAAGAAAAACAGAACCTAAAGGATTTAGTAAAAACAAGACAAGCATTGCAGGAAACACTCAGAGACATCCTTCTAACAGAAATGCCACAGAAAACAGGATGGGCCAAAGTAACTAGTAACAACACCAAAATGAACTCAACAGAATGATAGCAATAAAACCTTGCCTCTCAACAATCACGATGAATGTACATGATTTAAATGCACCACTGAAGAGAAAAAGAGTAGCAGATTGGATAAAAAACACAAAATCCATCAATATGTTGTCTACAACAGACAAACCTGAAAAAATGAAGATAAAGAAAGACTAAAAACAGTAGGGTAGGAAAAAAATATACCAAGCAAATGGTAACTAGAAAAAAAGAGCAGTAGTGATATTAAACTCTGATAAAAAAATTTTAATGTGAAAACCATCAGAAAGCAAAAGGAAGGTCACTGAATAATGTGTCAGGAGTAAATAGAACAAGAGGACATAACAATTATGAATATCTACACACCAAAAGTAGACCTGCAAAATATATAAAACAAACATTAACAAAACTGTAAAAGGAAATAGACAACACTACTATAGCACTTGGAGACTTCAATACACAACTCTCAGGAAAAGATAGAACTGCCAGAAAGAAATTCAACAAAGATACTGAAGAATTACATCACACAATAAACCAACTTGACCTTATAGATATTTAGAGGCTAATGCACCCCAAAAAAGCACAGTATACCTTCTTCTCCAATGTGCATGGAACATTCTCTAGAATAGATCACATTCTAGGTCACAAGGCAAGCATCAATAAATTAAAAAACATGGAAATAATACAAACCATCTTTTCAGACTATAATGCTACAAAATTAGAAATTAATAATAGGACGATAAAGGAGAAAAACCCATACATATGGAAGCTGAACAACACCTTGCTTGAACATGACTGGGTACTAGAAGAAATAAAAAATGAAATGAAAAAGTTTCTTGAAACAAATGACAATGAAAACATCAGTTACCAAAACGTCTCAGAAACAGCCAAAACAATCAGAGGTCAATTTATAGCAATAAGCAAACACATCAGAAGGCAGGGAAAAATGAACAATGACTCTCTAACCCAAACAAATGGAAAAAGAACAGCAAGAAAAACCAACACTCTCTAAAAAACCTGAAATTATAAAAATTAGTTAAAAAAGAAATGAAATAGAAAACCCAAACACAACTGAAACCATTTACAAAACTAGGAGTTGGTTCTTTGAAAAGGTCAATAAAGTCAACAAGCCACCATCAAAACTAACAAAAGAAAAAAAGGAAGACAAAAACAATCCAAGTAAGAGATGAATCGGGCAACATCACAACAGAACTACCTAAAATAAAAAGGCTAACATTAGAATATTATGAAAAAACTATACTCGAACAAATATGAAAGCCTAGAGGAAATGGATACTTAGAAATGCAAAACCTACCTAAACTGACACAAACTGAAACTGAACACATGAAGAGACCCATTACAAAAGAAGAAATTGAACAGGTAATAAAGCAACGTCCAGCCCCCCCCCCCCAACAAAAAAAATCCCTGGACCAGATGATGTTGCAAGTGAATTTTATCAAACATAAACTATTTAAGGAAATAGAAAAAGATGGAATTCTCCCAGACTCACTCTATGAGGTAAACATATCCTTGATACCAGAGCCAGGAAAGGACATCACCAAAATAGAAAACTATAGGCCAATATCTCTTATGAACATACGTGCAAAAATCCTGAATAAAATCCTGACCAATAGAATCCAACGATACATCAAAGAAATAGTTCACCATGACCAAGTCAGATTCATAACAGGTATGCAAAGATGGTTCAACATAAGAAAAAAAATCAGTGTAATTCATATCATTAACAAAGCAAAGAACAAGAATCACATGATAGTATCAATTGATGCAGAAAAAGCCTTTGACAAAATTCAACACCCTTTCCTGATTAAAACACTCCACAAAATAGGATTAGAGGGGAATTTCTTCAACATAGTAAAAAGTATTTACCCACACCTGAGAGTCAACATTGTTCTTACTGGAGAGAGGGTAAAGGCATTCCCTTTAAGAACAGAAACTAGGCAAGGATGCCCAGTATCACCTCTCTTATAATTCTTAGCGATAACAATAAGATAAAAGAAGGAAATAAACATCCAAATTGGCAAAGAGGAGGTAAAACTATCTCTCTACGTAGATGATATAATAGGATACTTAGAAAACCCTAAAGAATCAGCAAGAAAACTGGTGGACAGATTTGACCAAGTTGACAAATTCAGGAAATTGACAGGATACAAGATCAGCATACAAAAATTAGTTGAATTTTACAGTGACAAAGACAAGACAGAGCTGGAGCTTAGAAAAACAATACCCTTCACAATAGCTAATCACAAGATTAAATACTTGGGAGTAAATCTAACCAAAACCACTAAGGATCTATTCAAAGAAAATTACAAAACATTACTACAAGAAACAAAGAGAGACCTTGAGAAGTGGAAGAATATCCCTTGTTCCTGGATAGGAAGACTCAATATTGTGAAAATGGCAATACTACCAAAAACAATTTACACATTTAATGCAATCCCAATACAAATACCAATCCCATTCTTCAAC
>NW_006399928.1:5850636-5852258 GCF_000299155.1 Elephantulus edwardii | reverse complement strand
TAGAGAGAATAGTGCAACAATGAATGAATGGAAACCCAAAATCTCTGTAAATGTTTATGAAAATTAATAAAATATAATTATAGAAAAAAAAGACATCATGATACTGGTACAATGATAGACACATAGATCAATGGAACAGAACTGAGAACCTAGAAATCAGCTCATCTACCTATGTTCAACTGATTTTTGACAAGGAGATGAAATCAGTTATTGGGAAAATGATAGCCTTTTCAACAAATGGTGTTGGCAAAATTGGAAAACTATCTCCAGAAGACTCAAGCAAGATTAACACCTCACTCCATAAAGAAAAACCAACTCAAAGTGGATCATAGACCTAGAACTAAAACCAAGAGCTAGAAAGTGCATTTAAAAAAGCTTGGAAGAAGTCTAGACGTCTTAATCCACAACATAAACAGTCTTCCAAGCATCCGGAAAAACCTACAACCAGGAGAGGATAAAACAGATGAATGGTACCTTCTAAGAATCAAATCTCGATGCACATGCAAACACTTCTACAACAGAGTAAAAAGGGAAGCCACAGACTGGGAAAAAAGTATTTGGTAATGACATGTCAGATAAGGAAATTATATCTAGAATTTATAAAATGCTTGAGCATCACAACAAGATAAAGGTAAACAACTCAATTGAAAAATGGGCACAGGATATGAACAGACACCTCACCAAAGAAGACATTCAGAGACAAACAAACACATGAAGAAATGTTCAAAATCCTTATCTCTGAGAGAGATGCAAATCAAAACAACTATGAGATATCATCTCACTCCAGTAAGAACAGCAAAATTTAACAGAACAGCAAACAACAAATCCTGGTGAGGTTATGGGAGAAACTAGAACCCTTATTCACTGTTGGTTGGAGTATAAAATGATTCAAGCACTATGGAAGGCAGTATGGCACTTTCTCAAAAAGTTACAATTAGAAATACCATTTGACCCAGCAATTCTACTACTGGGCATATACCTCAAAGAAAAGATAACTGCCACCCAAGCAGATTTTTGCACACCCATGTTTATCGTGGCTTTGTTCACAATAGCAAAGAGTTGGAAACAACCCAAGTGCCCCTCAACAAACTAATGGATAGAGAAGCTGTGGTATATTCACACAATGGAATACTAAGCTGCATTGAAAAACCAAGGAATTCCGCCAGAGACGGAGTTCCGCCGCCAGAGACGGAGTTCTGCCACCAGATGGGCCAGGAAGAGACCCAGGAAGAGCAATAGTCAGCCATCCACCGCAGAACCCCAGAGGAGCGAGGACTACCTGCCACTGTGTGACCTCCCTGCAGCCCGCACCTGTGTGACCCCCCAACCAGCAGCGCCCAAGCCCTGCCCCTACCTCTTGGTGGTAGTGTCCAAGGCCTGCGCTCCTAACCCCCTAGTCCCTTGCTTCCATGCACCTCAGCCCCCACCACAGCCCTGTGACCTCAGGGCACCACCGGGGATCCAGCCATCACCTGGAGCTATCAACCGAGCTGTTGTGGAACTAACCTGGCAGAAGAAAGGCTGGTAGGATCTTATCTGTGTTTACTGGGGCTGATTATCTGGGAGAGCACCTAAGGGCATGCCCACAGGTGGGGAAATTGGCAGAGCTCTCTTGGGTTCCC
>NW_006399928.1:5833870-5835851 GCF_000299155.1 Elephantulus edwardii | reverse complement strand
TGGCACATAACAACAACAACAACAACATAATGCAATCAGGTTCTAGCAGGGTGTTATTTAATTTCCACATTAGTGGTTTTATAAGCTTGTTTTTTCCTCTTGTGGTTAATTTCTAGTTTTATGGCATTGTGGTCTGAGAAGATGCTTTGTATCGTTTCAATGTTTTCAAATTTGTTGAAGATTGATTTGTGCCCTAATAGGTGATCAATTCTGGAAAATATCTCATGTGCACTAAAGAAGAATATGAATTGAGATTTAGTTGGGTGCACTGCTCAGAATACATCCACAAGTTTAAATTGGCTGAAAATATAATTTAGGTATTCTGCATATTGGTTAAGTGTCTTTTGAGTTGACCTATCCTTTGGTGAGAGTGGCATGTTAAAGCCTCCTACCACTGTTGTGCTGTTTTTTCTTTCTTCAGTTCTGTGAACAGTTGTTTTATATATTTAGTAGGTCTATCATTTGGTTCATAGATGTTGACCAATGTTTTTTCTTCTTGATCTAATGTACCTTCTATCATTATATAGTGTCCTTCCTTATCTTTTACAGTGGTTTTCATTCTGAAGTCTATTTCACCAGAGATTTGTGTTGCCACGTATGCTTTTTTGTGGATGCCATTTACTTGTTTGTTTCCCCCACTCCCTACCAAGTCTTTGATTTTGAGTCTATCTTTCTCTTTATTTCTTACATGTGTCTGTTGTAGGCAACATATTGATAGGCTTTGGGGTGTGGGGGGTTTTTTTATCCATTTTGCTACTCTTTTTTCTCTTGATTGGTGCATTTAATCCATTCATATTCAATATGATTACTGACAGTCTAAGTTTTATCATTACCATTTTTCTGTGTTTCTTTTGTTGTTGTTTCTTGTTACTATAGTCGATCCACTTTCCTTTGGTGTCTCTGTGTAAAGGACTTTCCTTAAAAGTTCTTGCAGATTTGGTTTTGTTTCAAAAAATTCCTTAAGTTCCTTCTTTTCTACAAAGCATGTGATTTCTCCTTAATATTTGATGGAGAGCTTTTCTGGATACAGGATCCTCGGTAAATAATTGCTTTCTTTCAACTTTCTTTATATGCTATCCCATCATCTTCTTGCACGCATGGTTTCTGCCAAAAAATCAGAACTTAATCTAATTGCTTTCCCTTTGTAGGTGACTCTGTTTTTCTCATACTGCTTTTGGTATTCTATCCTTACCTTTCATTTTGCAAAATTTGACTATGTCTTGATGTTTTCCTTTTTGTGTCTAGTCTATTTGGTGTTCACTAAGCTTACTGAATGTGGATTTCCTCATTCTTTATAATACTTGAGAAGTTTTCTTCTAGTACCTCTTCCACAATTTTCTCAGTGATTTTCTTATCCCTCTCATATTCTGGAATTCACATCATACATATGTTATTCCTTTTGATGTCATCCCACATAATTATATTTTTCTTTATTTTCTTTATACCTTATCTCTGATTTTCCTTCTAGTATGTTTCCATTGTTTGAGGCCTTGAGCACCAATGAGCGTAGGCCAAATGAGCTCTGGGAGAATATCAAGAAAGTTGTCCATGAAGAATGCAAAAGATCATTACAAAGGCTAAAGAAGAAGAAAAGACAAGATGGATGTCAGATGAGACTCTGAGTATTGCATTAGAGCGCTGAGAAGCCAAAGCTAAAGGAAGAAATCAAGAAATCAAAAAACTGAACAGAAAATTTAAAAAGGCAGATTGGGACTACAAAACAAGATACTATAATGAAATGTGCAGAGAGCTGGAGTCAGAAAATAAAAAGGGCTGGACTCACTCAACATTTCTTAAGCTGAAGGAGTTGAAAAACAAATTCAAGCCACGGGTTGCACTACTTAAAGATAGTTTGGGTAGAATGTTGAATAATCAAGGATGTATAAAAATAACATGGAAGGAGTACACAGAGTCACTGTATCAAAAGGAATTGGCTGACACAGAGGAATTTCATGAAATAACATATGAGCAAGAGCCTATG
>NW_006399928.1:5811752-5832641 GCF_000299155.1 Elephantulus edwardii | reverse complement strand
TCCCTGGAGTCAAGGATTCTGAAGCTTCATCTGACATCCTTTGGGCATGTTTCAAGGAGAGACTGGTGCTTGGAGAGGGACATCATGTTCGGGAGAGTGGAAGGATGGCGTAGGAGAGGAAGACCCTCGATGAGGTGGATCAATTCTGTGAGTGGAGTGGAATGAATATGTTTGAGACAGTGAGGTTGGCACAGGATAGAATGGCGTTTAAGGCTCTTGTACATAGGGTCGCTATGAGTCGCTAATGACTCGATGGCACATAACAACAACAACAACGTTTCCATTGAGGTTCTTGTCTTCTAGCTCACTGACTCTATGCTCCATCTCTTCTCTTTTACATTTTTGTCACTCCAGCATGGTGGACACTTCTGCTTCTGCCATCAGTCTTAATATTCTGGATTGTATTTTCATGCATTTCTACTATTTCCAGTACTCTGTTGGCTTTACCCTCTCTATCTTGTGATGATTTTTTTAAAAGATTTTGTACCTATTTATCTATAATTTCAATCCCCCCCCCACTCTTTTGCCTTTTCTTCTGTAGTTGTGCAACTTCCTGCTCATCGGTCTATTTTTCTGGCTCCATGTCTCTGGAGTGTTTATTTTCTTAGTGGTTTCTATTGTTTTTCCCATCATTTGCACCTTTCCCCATAGATGTTCAAACAACTCCTCATCAATCTATTTCTTCTGGTTCTCTAACACTAGGGTTTTCCCTTTATTTGTGGCTTCCATTTTTTTTTCTTCCATCATTTGTACTTTCATTCATAGCTGTTTCGATGTCACCACATCAACATGTATCATCTGCCTTCTTGACTCTGGGGTATTCATGAAGTCTGCAATGCTTTCTGCTTTTATTCTGGAGAAGATTTCATTTGTTTTTTTCACAGTGTTTGAAGCTGCCTCCTGCTTTCACAACGTTTTTGAAGTTTTTCTTGATAAGTGTTAGGCAATTTCTATTGTGTCTGCTTATGTTGATGATGATTCTTGCCTTTATCGTGTTATTGCTTAGTTGCCAAGTTAAAATGTTCAATCAATGGGGTTAGCCACTCACTCCACTAGAAGTCCTTTCTGGTAAAATTTGTGTTTTCTAAAGTCCTCGATGTTCTCTCTGTTCTGCACTGCAGCCCTTCAATTATCTAGCCTTGATGTAGCCCCCTGTCCCAAATTCTATTGTCCTCCTTTATGAGACCAGGTGCTCTACTTGAGCAGTTTCTCATGCACCTTTTCTCCTGAAGCTTAATGTCTTCCTTTATTTCTGGAGTGGCATGAGATCAGAGATCTGGGCTGTCTGCTCACGCAGCTTGTGTGCACGGTGGGATCTCTAGTCAGCCCTCCCTCTCAGAGAGCTGAGAAAGCCTTTCCCTTGATTGTAGTTCTATGTCCTAAAGTCTCTTTTCCTGGTTGGCCCCTGCAATGGCCCTCAGAGGCAAGGATCACCAAATAGAGGGACCTATATCCTCAGCAGGAGTGGCATCCACTTCTTAAACATGTCTCTGGAGACTCTATGAACTTTGAGAAACCATGATAGTTTTAGAAAGGCTTCAGGGTTTTTGTTCATAGGGTCATGAATGTTCATGAGTCATTCTCAACTCAACCTACAGTAAACAACAACAATATTCTCAGTGAAGATTCAGTCCTGCCTCCTCACAAGTAATAGGGAGCACTTGCTATGGGCACAGAGCCCCACCTCTCTCACCTTTTCTCCTGCGCTATAAGGTCTTCCTTGTTCTCTGGAGTCCTCCATCATATTTGATGAGCAGTTTTGTTAACAACAGTATTCTTGGTTGGCAATTGTATTCTTTGAGTGTTTGATATATGTAATTCAACTGTTTTCTTGCTCACATGGTTTCTGCTGAGAAATTGGCACCTAATCTTACTTGCTCTCTTATAGGATACTTTTCATTTCTCTCTAGCTACTTTCAGAATTCTCTCCATATCTTGGGTTCTGGAAAATTTGACTGCGTTATTTTTGCCTTGGTGTTGTTCTTTTGAGGTCTGTTCTATACGGAGTTTGCTCGTCTTCTTGAATATATCTTCTCTCATTTTTCATTATACCTGGGAAGTTTTCTACTAGTAATTCTTCCACAACTTTCTCTGTGCCTTTAACTGCTTCTTCCTGTTCTGGGTTTCTGATTATGTGTATGTTATTCCTCTTGATGGTGTCCCACATTATTCTTAGGTTTTCTACTTTTCTTTCCTTTTTTATTCTTCCTTTTGTTTAAGCAATTCGGTGCTGAGAACTCTGTCTTCTATTTTGCTGGCTCTGTGTTCCATCTCTTCAACTCTGCTCATATGTTCCTCCAACATGTTCACAGCATCTGGAACATTGGTTCTCATATTCTGGATTGCAATTTCTTATTTTTCCAGAGCCTCTAATGCCTCATTTGTTTTATCTGCCTTGTCTTGGATCTTTAATTTTTTTTAAGTTCCTCTTGGCTTTTGCTTGCAGTGTCTTGTAATTCTATGAGTTTGTCTTTCACCCATTGAAAATATCCAATCATTGTTCTTTTGAATTCTGTGTCAGAAAGTTCCATCAGACTTTCTGGATTTAAGAAATCGACTGGTTCTCTGTTTTGATAACTTTTTTAAAATTTATTTTATTTTTTATTATTTTTATTAGTGTGTGTGTGTGTGTGTGTGTGTGTGTGTGTACAATCAAATCAGATCTGACTGGTACAGGAGGAGATCGTCCCTCCTTCCCCGGCAGAGCATCTGGTGGATTTGAACCATGCTCCTCTGGGATTGCAGTGCAGCTTCTTGCCACTAGGCCACCAGAGCTCCCCTGTTTTGATAACTGTTTTGGTGTGACATCTTGTTTTGGCTTTGTGTAGGGTGTGAGGTAGTCATCCATGTAATTGCTGTGGTACAGTTTTTCATGCCTGAGGCCTAAGCAGACCCTTGATCTGATAACCTTACCTCAGTACTTGACTGCTCCAAAAGAGGGAAAGGTGGCTCACTCTGCCTGATTTTTTTCTGTGATCCCTTGACTCAAGAGGAGACTTGCTTTATTTGGAGAGCTCAATACACTAGTAGGGAAGGGAAAGACAACGCATGCTGCCTTTCGTTCTTCCTCTCTGGTCCTATGGCAAAATTAGCTGAGATTGGGGGATATCAGCTATTTCTGTTTCTTTCTCTCTGGTCCTGCAGTTAAGATCTCTGGTGTGTACAGTTTGTTGTTCTCTGGTTGCAGCCCTCTCTCCTGAAGCTTGTTGTCCTCCTTGGTCTGTGGAGTGGTGCAGCCAAATTTCCTGACACTCCTCACTACTCTGAAGGAAAGAACCTATGAACCTTCTGCTCCAGAACCATATTCTGGTAGCTGCTAATAGCTGGAGTCTCTGAATTAGACTGTACAGCTGGAACAGCAGGATGTTGTCCCAGATAAAAGCAATTCCTTGCCTGGATTCTGAATATTGATTTTAGCCTCCTTTTCCCCAAGAGCCACAGCAACAGGGATTATACCTAGATGGGGTCCAAAGGGCCTGTAGCTCAAGTACTGGCTTTGGGAGGGCCCAGGGGTTCTGAGGTGGTATTTGGAAAGAAAATGGCTTCACCTGTAGAGATGGCATGTGAATTAGTAGCCTTTTCAGTCAGGCAACTGATGCAACTAGATGGGATCCAAAGGGTCTGCAGCTCGAATAGTGGCTCTAGGAGAGTTCAGGAGAACTGAGGTGATATTCAGGAAGGAAATGACATTACCTGTAGATATGGTGTGTAAATTAGCAGCCTTTTCAGCCAGGGAAGTGCCTCAGCTATGCGGGTGTCCAAAGGGTCCAATGCTCAGCTAGTTGCTTTCGGAGGGCCTAGGGGGACCAAGATGGTGTACAGTAAAGAAAGGGCTTCCCTGTAAAGATGGCGTGTGAAATAGCAGCCCTCTTGGCCAGGCAACTCCCTCGGCTAGGTGGGGTCCAAAGGATCTCACTGTAATTTCTTGAATCAATGATATAACTATTTCTCCAATCCTTTTTATCCTTGATTTCTTTGCACTATTTTATTGCTTTCTCATTTTAATTCCAGAACACTAATTCTCTACTCTACTTTCTTTTTTATATACTTATCTCTAAGTGTTTCATAACATTTTGTTCATTTTATATCATCGCTAATTCGTATAGCTCATCTCTAACTTGTACTTCATGTGTTACCTCCATGAAAATAGGTCCCAAACCTTCACATTTAGCTGCCCAACTAGACAGTTCTATTTCTGCCCTAACACTATATCACATTTAACAATTATAAAACCAAACTCAATTTCTTGCATTTCAATTTCACATGTCCATATCTGGTGAACGTTACTATCCCTGCTCCCCTAATTAGAGCCACCTCATAAAGTCCATACTCTAACTCTCCTAACCACTGTCACCAGAGAAAACTATTATGGGAGTGACGGTCATACAGTAATACCTTTATTCTAAAGACAAATAAGGGAGTTCTGGTGGTCTAGTGATACGGAGATATGCTGCTGCCAAACTGAAGGCACATTGTTCCAATTTACCAGCTGTTCTGTGGGTGAAAGATGGGCAGTTTCATCCTGTGCAACTTACTGTCTCAAAAAGAAAAAACACAACAAGCTGGAGGATGAGTTATGGATCTGTTCAAATTAAAAATACACAATAATAACAACACAGAAATAATACAGACTATGTTTATTGTTTATTATTTCTCCTTAGGATCCAAATCGTCTGTATTATGAACCAGCTGAGCTGAAGTTATTTGAAAACATTGAATGTGAATGGCCATTATTCTGGACCTACTTTATCCTTGATGGAGTCTTCAGTGGTAATGCGCAACAGGTAATGGATTACTGGACATTATCTTTCTAATAGGTAGGAGACAAAGTTGTGTCTAGTAGCTGAATGATCTGGACTAAGAGTCAGGAGACCTGGGTTTTCTTTTGACTTTTTTTCTACAACATTTACCTGTGTTTTATTGATATCACAAGAGTATTTGACTCTTCGTATCAGAACAAATTTTGGATAACATTGTAACAGAAAGAAAGCAACTGAAAATTAATACTTCTTTAACAATATCTTAAAAGGGACAGAAGGACACTCAAAGAAGGATGTCTTTTAGCTGGAGCCCTCATTCTCTTAGACTAGATGGCTAAGAGGTTGCTGTTGTTGCTAGGTGCCATCGAGCTGACCACAAGTCATAATGACCATATGGACAATGACTCTGAACCCTACTCTATCCTGAGCCAACCTCACCATTCCTGACACACCTGACCCCCTTGTCACAGTCACTGTGTCAGTCCACCTCACCCAGGGTCTTCCTCTCCTGCATTGACCTTCTATCCTTCTAAGCATGATGTTCCTCTCCAAAGACTGATCTCTCCTGGCAACATGCCCAAAGTATGAGATGGAGTTTCAAAATCCTTGCCTCTGAGGAACAACCTTGTTTCACCCTCTCAAAGTGAGATCTGTTTGCTTTTTGGGAATCCATGATATGGTCAATATTTTGAGGTAGATCTCCTTATCAAGTTTAGATCCTTTAACTATTGACATTTGCCCCTCCACCAAGCAGTCTATATGTGGGCAATACACCTCTCTTTTAACATAATAATAGGGTTTTCTGACCTTGTATCAATGATGATCTTTTTTAATGAATAGTAAGAAATAATTTTATTTTTTTAAATTTTAACTGAATTACTTATAGATTTGCACTGGATTACAGACTTTCTTCATTTCTTTTCCTTCTTTACATAATGTGCTGAATCAATGTCTCTTCCCTTAAAAGACAGTTCAAAACAGGAAGGCCAGTATTGAACAAATGGAGACATCACAAGACCCAATGAGTATTCGGGGCACTTCCAAATGTTCCCTCGCAACAACCTTAAACTTCGCTAACAGCTTGCAGGGCAGCTATCTTGAAATGACATTTCATGATGACCAAGCATCCAACCAATTAGGTGCCATCTTTTTTTCCACCCCTTTAATTGTGACACCCAAAAGGTGCATGCCTCACTTTTTTTTATTAATTTTAGTGAAAGTTTACAGAGACTTGGGATTTCCAGCCATTCATTGTTAAATTTTTCTCCCTGACAACCCGCTCCCCCCAAAATCACTGCTCTCCTTGAAAAGAAAAACTCTTTCATTGTTATGCAATCCGTCCCCCCAAGTTCACTCCACTATCCAGCCTTCATTCTGGACTTCTGGAATGACAAGAATACTCATTCATGTATCCCTTTTAAACAGAACTCTCCCTCATCTGTTTCAGTGCAATATACATCATTCTTCCCCTCCTTTACTGTCTTCTCCCAACCCCAAAGTCAATCCCTTTTTACAACAGTGGCCCTATGCAATATTTGTCCTTTTGTGACTGAGATATTTCACTCAGCATAATGTCCTCCAGGGCCATCCATTTTGCATAGTATCTCATGAGTTCCTTGTTTTTCAATGCTGCATGCTATTACATTGTGTGCATATACCAGAGCTTCTCTATCCATTCATTTGATGATGGGCACTTGGGATGTTTTCAGCTCTTTGCTATTACAAACAAAGCCGCAATAAACATGGGTGTGCATGATGTCATCTTTTTTCCCTTATTATTATTTTATACTGATTTATTTACAAAGTTGTAATACATTGTTTTTCACACAAGATCTTTCCCATTGCCTTCACCCCAAGCACACATCAAATTGTGCAACTTGTGCTTTTTCCACTCCAACCCCTGTCTCCAAGAGTAGTTTTTCTGGTGGCAGGTGGCAGAACTTCGTTTCTGTGATAACAACATTCTGAAGAATGGAAACGCTAGGACACTTAATTGTGCTCATATAAAAGATATACACAAGGTCCCAAAGGGGAAAGGGGCAGAGACAGTGGAAATGAGGATGGGGAGGGGCAAAATATCACGTGGTTGTAGAGTTGGGTGGGTGGAGGGTGGGGTGGAGGAATTAGAAAAGATCCTGAAAAGATGGGGTAATAGTAGGCATAGTTCAATGAACATTAGTTTTATCTTTTTTAATTAAGATTTTAATGAAAGTTTATAGAGTACTTGAATTTTCATTTATTCATTGTTGCACACTTTCCTCCCTGCCCACCCTCTCAGTTTGCTTTTCTCTTTGAAAAAAAAATTATCTCATTGTTGTGCAATTCCACCACCACCACCACCACCACCACCATCCCCAGAGCACTTTACCATGCAGCTCTTATTCTGGACTATTGTCATGCAAATAATACCTAATCTCACATTCTTTTTTAAGCAGTTTTATTCCTCATCTGTTTCAATGCAGTGTATATTATTAATCTCCTCTTTTATTAGTTTCCCCAAACCCCCATGTCAGTCCTATTTTATAACAGTGGCTTTATGCAATATTTGTACTTTTGTGACTGAAATATTTCACTCAGCATAATGTCTTCCAAGGTCACCCATTTTGTATAATATTTTATAAGTTCTTTGTTTTTCAATGCCGCATAGTATTCCATTGTGTGAACATACCACAGCATCTCTACCTATTCATTTGTTAATGGTTACTTAAGTTGTTTCCATCTCTTTGCTATTATGAACAAGCCAGCAATAAACATGGGTGTACATATATCTGTTTGGGTAGCAGTTGTGATTTCCTTAGGGTATATTCCCAGTAGTGGAATTTCTGGATCAAATGGTATTTCCATTTTCAACATTTTAAGAAAGTGCCATACCATACTGCTTTCCATAGTGGTTGCACCATCACTTCGCCTTTCTTTTCAATTTGTTGACTTCACTACGGACCATTGAGTAACCCAAGTATTGACATTGACTTTTGTTTCTCTGTTTATGAGATGAGACGCTTTTTTCCTTCCTCATTAAAGATGAAGATACCCATAAAGTACTTTGAATTTATTATAACTGCAAAGTACATTCACTTCTACTGTCATGTGGCATATAAATGTCTTTTTAAAACACTATGGTGAGGGAGGTCTGGTAGCCTAGTGGCAAGAAGCTGTGCTGCAATCCCAAAAACACACAATTTGAATCCACCAGATGCTCTGCTGGAGAAGGAGGAGCAATCTCCTCCTGTGCGAGTAGGATCTGATTCAACAGGACACAACAAGAAGAAATAACAAACAAATACCATGGTAGCATAATCATTAAATAAAAGGTACAAGGATGATGAGAATATAATTTTAGAGTCACCAGATAGAAAAACTTTATCAGTGACACATTAAAAAATGATAGAGACTTTAAAAAAATATCCTTGATTTAGACATGGATAAATATTATATATGGTACATTCTCCTTTTCAAAACTCTGAAGTTTGACACAGAGAGTGAGTGACACACAGACAGCAAGCAGGACAGTAGGAATCTGAGTGAGAACTATTATCAAAATACTTCGTTTGGGAGCCACAGGAGCAGCAAGCTGTGGGCCCCAGCAGGAGCCACCAGACTAGCCCTGGTGGGAGCTTCCAGACAAGCTACTGTGGCACCCACCAGCCAGGAGCAAGCAGGAAAACTGGAATTTGTCTGAGTTTTCATAAGCCTCACCAGACCCAGAGCCCCACTAGACCCAGAGCCCCGCTGGGCAAGAGCCAAAAGGCGAGAGTCAGACATCTGGAGTTTGAGTGAGGACCCTGCCCAAGCCCACCCAGACAGATGGAATCTGAGTGAGCTATCCATGCATGCTTGCCCTGCACCTGTTCAACCCTGCACCCCTGCCTCCACGTCCAGTCAACTAACTTGCATTTAATCTGGAGTGCTTTGATCTGACTTAGCTGCAACAAGAGGCTGCTCACACAGGCCCTGAACTGAAACTTCCCTTGGATCAGAAGGTCAGAGAGAAATACAGGCAGGGTAGCTGCCCCACCCTTTTCTAGATCAGTGACTTCAAATCAAGAACTTATCATCACCTCGGGCATGAAAAACTCTATCATAGCAATGTCACATAAAAAGCAGGCTACCATACCAGTGACACCTTTGCTGTTGTCACGCTCCACACATGTTTGCAGGAAACTGAAGATGCAAATAAGGGCTGAAGACTGTTACCAGGAAGATCCAGAAGGGACCGATCCTGTTTGATCTGAGAGCTTACTTTGCTCAAAAAGCTCCTAGCTGTGTTGTGACTTTGACCTGCAGACTAAGAGCAGGAGCCCTGTTTGCTGGCAGTAACATCGTCCCTGGGTGTGATGGCATGGAGAGTACCTGCTTAGTATGCATGGAGGCTTCTTCACGCTCTTTTCCTTAACAAGTTTGAGATCCATTCTTCTACAGGCCCAAGTTCAGAAGCTCTGGCCAGGCACCTAAGTGATCTCCAGCCCCAAAAAAACAAACAACAGCAACAAAACCCAAAACAAAAAAACCAACTCCCTTTATAAGTTGAAACACCTTCCTAGACTGAAATACTTCCAGATGTGCACCTGTTGGACTCCTGTGCATACCTCAAAAGCCCAGCTGTACTTGCCTTTCATCCAGGAAGCCTCCAACACTGCTGCCCTCAGCTGCCTTGAATTCTTGGTGTGATATAGCTGCTGTCTGGACTGATGCTTTCTGTTGTTGTTTCTGTTTCCTTGTGGAGATGTATTCCCAGCTAGACTTCCTTTTTCGTGCATGTCCTGGAACTTCTAAAGGAACAAGTATCCTGTCAATTAATTGCTTTACCATCTCTTTAACAGCTTTTGCATATTACTCTTTAAGCTCAGTTTAATGATGAAATTGACAGGCTTGGGTTCTGTTCTTGATTCTGTCACATCTCAGCTATGTTACTTCTTGCAAGTTACTTCCTTTTGTTGGGTCTTGGCCTTACCCAGCTGTCTAATTGGGAACGGCATGCATTAGATGAGTCTTAAGAGTCCTAAGGTAAAAGTTTTTGGAATTCCCAAGTAGTTCAGCTCTCTCCTGATCTATGTCCTACAGCCCTGAGACGTCCTAGTCCTGAGATGCCCTAGCCCTGAGATGTCCTAGCCCTGAGATGTCCCAGCCCTGAAGAGTCCCAGGCTAATGTCCTTCAGACAGGTACTAGCCTCCCTATGAGGAAATCTGGATTCTTGTCCAAAATTAGCTACTTCTTCACTGTATGACCTTGACCAAGTTACCTAATCTCTCTGAGTATCACTTGACTTTGTTACAAAAATATATCTGGTAGGGGAAAAATGATATGGTGAAACTAAACTATAACAGCAGGGGCTGTAAGAGATGGGTCTCTTTACTTTTTCTGTGCCAGAGAAGAAGGTGATTTGGCACAGCAGCCCCTGTAATTGATCATTTGAGGTATTTATCTTTAGCCAAATTTGAGGACAACTTTAATAAATGAGAATTTATTCACAGCAGCCATCACTGTGTCTCCAGCCTGACACAGAGAAAATGTCTGCAGATGTGATCACTATAAGCTCATATTTATCATCAACATAAAACCTGGACAACTATAATAAAAAAAGAATAAAAATGTGTTGTTTAATGGTAAAACAAAAAAGAAGCAGGCTCCCTCAAACCCTACACAAGCATAAAGTAAACTGTCACTCCCAAAAGGTGATACAGTAACAATGGATTTTGTGAAGTCAGAAAGTCTGATGGGATTTTCTGACACAGAATTTAGAAGAATAGTAATCAAGTGTTTCCAATGGGTGAAAAACAAATTTGAAGAATTACAGGACACTGCAAGAAAAACCCAGAGGAGCTTAAAAAAAAAACCAACCCAAAAACAATGCAGATGAAACAAATAAGGCCTTAGAGGCTCAGGAAAAACAAGAAACCACAATCCAAAATATGAGGACCAATGTCTCAGATGCTGTCAACATGATGGAGGGACACATGAACAGAGTTGAAGAGATGAAACACAGAACCAGTGAAATAGAAGATAGAATTGTCACCACTGATCTGCTTAAGCAAGGAGCAGAATAAAAAAAGAAAAAAAAAAGAGGAAAAAGAAGAAAATCTAAGAATAATTTGGGACACCACCAAAAGAAATAACATGAGCATCATAGGAATATCAGAACTGGAAGAAGCAAGTAAAGACACCAAAAAGTTTTGGAAGAATTACTAGAGGAAAACTTCCCAGGCATGATGAAGAATGAGAGAATATGTATTCAAGAAACTGAGTGAATACCATACAGAATAGACCCCAAAAGAAAAACACTAAGGCATATTATAGTCAAATTTGCCAGAACCAAAGATCAGGAGAGAATACTGAAAGCAGTGGAGAAACAAAGAGAGAGCAGATAAGAGTAAGTGCCGATTTCTCAACGGAAACCCTGTGAGTAAGAAGACGGTGGAATGATATATATCGAACACATAGAGAACACAACTGTCAACCAAAAATACTGTACCCAGAAAAATTGTCCATCAAGTATGAAAGAGAGATCAAGATATTCCCAGAAAAACAGAACCTAAGGGAGTTTGTAAAAACAAGACCAGCGTTGCAGGAAACACTCACTAAGAGAGATGTCTTTCTTACGGAAGAGCCACAGATGGCAGAATGAACTAAAGAGAAGAAAATGGAAGCTATTACCAATTTTTGCAGTCCGAAATTAATTGAACATGCGATCAAGATGCTCTGATAATTATGGGGCACTGGAACACAAAAGTTGGGAACAGGGAAGAAGGTTCAGTAGCTAGAAAACGTGGATTTGGTGACAGAAATGAGGCTGCACATTCAATGATTTATTCATTGCAAGTACTTTTTATAAGAAACACGAATGCAGGCTATGCACATGGATTTCACCAGATGTATGCAAAGGAATAAAATAAATTATATTTGTGGAAAGAATTATTGAAGAAGATCAATACGAACTGTGAAAACCAGGCCAGGTGCTGACTGTGGGACAGACCACCAACTACTCATATGCAAGTTCAAACTTAAGTTGAAGAAAATGAAATCAAATCCATGAGAACCAAAATTTGAGCTTAAGTCTATCCCACTCAAATTTTAAAACCATCTCAGGAACAGGTCTGAGGCCTTATGCACCAAGGAACATAGACCAAGTGAGCTGTGGGAGGATATCAAGAATATTGTCCATGAAGAATGCAAAAGATCATTATAAAGGCTGAAAAGGAAGAAAACACCAAGATGGATGTCAGATGAGACTCTGAATATTACATTAGAGCACCGAGAAGCCAAAGCTAAAGGAAGAAATCAAGAAATTAAAGAGCTGAGCAGAGAATTTCAAAGGGCAGCTTGGGATGACAGAGCAAGGACTATAATGAAATGTGCAAAGAGCCGTAGTCAGAAAATCAAAAGGGCCGAGCTCACTCAGCATTTCTTAAGCTGAAGGAGTTGAAAACCAAATTCAAGCCACAAGTGGCAATACTTATGGATGCTTTGGGTAGAGTGTTAAATGATCCAACAAGTGTAAAAAGAAGATGGAAGGAGTATATAGAGACACTGTACTAGAAGGAATCGGCTGATACAGAAGAGCCTGTGATGATGAAGAAGAAAGTTAAAGTTGCTCCGAAAGAATTGACAAAAAACAAGGCTCCAGGAGTTGACAGCATACCAACTGACATATTTCAACAAACAGACACTGTCCTGGATGTGCTCACTAAGTTGTACCAAGAAACCTGGAGGACAGCCAGCTGGCCAATTGACAGGAAAAGATTGATATTTTTTCCATTCCAAAGAAAGGTGACCAGAAAGAGTGCAGAAATTATCAAACAATATCATTAATATCACATGCAAGCAAGATTCTACTGAAAATTATCAAAAAATGACTTCAACAACACATCGATAGAGAAGTGCCAGATGTAGAGGCTAGGTTTTTTAAGAAGCCAAGGTACTAGGTATATTATAGCTAATGTTAGATGGATCTTGTCAGAAAGCAGAGAGTACCAGAGGAATGTCTATCTGTGTTTCATTGACTTTGGAAAGGCTTTTGACTGTGTGGATAACAACAAGCTCTGGCTGACTCTGAGAAGAATGGGAATACCAGAACATCTGATTGTGCTTATGCTAAACCTATACTTGGACCAAAAGGCAGTCATCAGAAGAGAGGAAGGAGACACTGCATGGTCCAAAATTGGGAAGGATGTCTACCAGGGATGTATTCTGTCTCCATACCTTTTCAATCTATATGCAGAACAGATAATTCAGGACGCTGGGCTGTACAAGGAAGAATGTGGCATCAGAATTGGTGGAAGATTGATTAGCAATCTGCATTGTGCAGATGACACAACCCTACTTGCTGAAATTGAGGAGGATCTGAAGCACCTTACTGAAGAAGGTCAAGGCTGGCAGCCTTCAATACAAATTGAAGCTCAACATCAAGAAAACAAAGATTCTCTCCACTGGGCCAATTGGCAGCATCAGTGTGGATGGTGAAGAGATTGAGATAGTTATCAGTTTTAGTTTGCTTGGCTCCACAGTCAACACTCTTGGTAACAGCATCCAGGAAATTAAGAGATGAAATGAATTGCATTGGGAAAGTCAGCTGTCAGGCACCTCTACAGAGTACTGAAGAGCAACAACAGCAGGCTAGACACTAAGGTGTGCCTGATCCGGCCTACAGTCTTTGCAGTTGTGTACTATGCATTGGAGAGCTGGACAGTGACTTGAGATGATAGAAAGAGAATTGATGTCTTTGAGCTGTGGTGCTGGAGAAGAGTGTTGAATATACCACGGACTGCTAGGAGATGGTGAACATGGACTGATCTTTGGAGTCAAGGATTCTGAAGATTTGTCTGATATACTTTCGGCATATTGTGAGGAAGGATCAGTCCTTGGAGAGTGGAGGGACAGCGCAGGAGAGGAAGACTGTTCATGAGATGGATCAATTCAGTTATTGGGGTAGTAGGAGCAGGTGTGTTGGAGACACAGCATAGAGCAGGCTTTAGGGCTCTTGTACATAGGTTCGCTATGAGTTGCAAGTGACTCGACAGCAAATAAAACCAACAACAATGCAAGGATGGTTCAACATAAGAAAAACAATGTAATCCATCACATTAACAAAGCAACGAACAAGAAATACATAATCCTATCAATTGAAACAGAAAAGGCCTTTGACAAAATCCAACACCCTTTCCTGATTAAAACACTCATGGGATAGGATTAGAGGTAAATTTCTTCAACATAGCTTGAAGTTTATATGCAAACCTGAGATCCAACATTGTTCTCAATGGAGAGAGATTAAAAGCATTCTCTTTGAGAATAGGAACTCTGCAAGGATGCCCACTACACCTCTCCTACTCAATATTGTATTGGAAGTCTTAACGATAGCATTAAGACAAAAGAAGGAAATAAGCGGAATCCAAATTGGAAAAGAGGATGTAAAATTATCTCTCTATGCAGATGATATGGTAGTATACTTATAAAACCCTAAAGACTCAAAGAGAAAATTACTGGACATAGTTGACCAATTCAATGAAGTATCAGGATACAAGCAAGATCAACACATAAAAGTAAATTGGATTTTTCTACAGTGACAAAGAGAATACAGAGCTAGAGCCAAGAAAACCAATACCTTTCACAATAGTAATCACAAGATTAAATGCTTGGGGGGAAAAGCTAACCAGATCTATCAAAGAAAATTACAAAACATTACTATAAGAACCAAAGAGAGACCTGGAGAAATGGAAGGAGATACTTTGCTCATGGATAGGAAGACTCAATATTGTGAAAATGACAATACTACCAATGGCATTTTACATGTTCAAAGTAATCTCAACACAAACACCAATTCCATTCTTCAATGAAATGGAAAGGGAAATCGTCAATATTATTTGAAATGGAAAGAGGCCCTGAATAAGCAAAGCACTCCTTTAAAAGAGAAACAAGGTAGGAGGCATCTCACTCCCCAATTTCAAATTCTATTACTCTGCTGTGGTGGTCAAGACACCATGGTACTGGTACATTGACAGATACATAGATCAATGGAATAGAATTGAGAATTCAGAAATCAGTCCACCTACCTATGGTAAATTGATTTTTTACAAGGAAATGATATCAGTTAAGTGGGGAAATGGCATATTGAAAAACTATCTACTGAAAGCTCAAGCAAGATCTACACCTCACTTCATACACACACACACACACAAAACAACCCTCAAAGTGGATCAAGGACGTAGTACTAAAATCAAGGACTATAAATTCTATTAGAGAAAAGCTTGGAAGAACTCTAGATGTCCTAATCCACAACATAACAGTCTTCCAAACATCCTTAAAAACTTATAACCAGGAGAGGATAAAATAGATGAGTGAGACCTTCTAAGAATAAATCCCCGATGCACATCCACAAACTTCTCCACCAGGGTAAAAAGGGAAGCCACACTGGAAAAAAAATATTTTGTAATGAGCTGTGGTGCTGGAGAAGAGTACTGAATATACCATGAACTGCTAGGAGAACGAACAGGTTTGTCCTGGAGAAGGTGAAGCCGGAATGCTCCTTGGAGTCAAGGATTCTGAAGCTTCGTCCGACATATTTTGGGCATGTTGTGAGAAGGGACTGGTCCTTGGAGAGGGACATCGTGTTTGGCAGAATGGAGGGGCGGTGAAGGAGAGGAAGACCTTCGATGAGATGGATCGATTCTGTGACTGGAGTGGTAGAATATGCTAGGTTGGCACAGGATAGAACAGCGTTTAGAGCTCTTGTACATAGGGTCGCTATGAGTCACAAGGGACAACAACAACAATAACTATTATAGAATAATATCATTGATATCACTTGCAAGTAAGATTCTGCTGAAGATTATCCAAAACCCCCTGGTTTTGGATAATCTTTCTCAACATAGAACTGCCAGGAAGTACAAGCTGGCTTTAGAAGGGGTCGTGGTAATAGGGATATTGTAGCTAATGTTAGATGAATCTTAGCTGAAAGCAGGGAGTACCAGGGGAAGGTCTATTTGTGTTTCACTGGTTATGCTAAGGGTTATGCAAAGGCATTTGACTGTGTGGATCGTAACAAACTGAGGCTGACTCTGAGAAGAATGGGAATTCCAGAACGCTTGATTGTGCTTATGTGAAACCTGTACTTGAACCAAGAGGCAGTCATCAGAACAAAGCAAGGAAACACTGCATGGTTCAAAATTGGGAAGGGTGTACACCAGGAATGTGTCCTATCTCCATACCTTTTCAACCTATATGCACAACAGATTATCTAGGAGGCTGCGCTGTTTGAGGAGAAGTGTGCCATCAGGATTGGAGGAAGATTCATCAACAATCTGTGTTATGCAGATAACACAACCCTGCTTGGTGAAACTGAGGAGGACCTGAAGCATTTGCTGCAGACAGTCAAAGACTGCAAACTTCAATATGGACTGAGACTCATTTATCAAGAAAACTAAGATTCTTGCCACTGGACCAATTAGCAGGATCATGATAGATGGTGAAGAGATTGGTACTGTTCACAGCCTTAGTTTGCTTGGCTTCACAGTCAACACTCTTGGCAACAGAAGCCAGGAAATTAAAAGACGTATTGCGATGGGAAAGTCTGCTATTAGGGACCTCTCCAAAGTACTGAAGAGCAACGGTTTCTCTCTGGAGACTAAGGTGTGCCTGATACAGGCCATTGTCTTTGCAATCACTTTGCATCAGAGAGCTGGATAATGAATAGGAAGGATTGAAGAATTGATGCCTTTGAGCTGTGGTGTTGGAGAAGAATATTGAGTATCCCACGGACTCCTAAGAAAACGAACAGGTTCATTCTGAAGAGGTTTAAAGCAGGCTGCTCCTTGGAGGCAAGGATTCTGAGGTTTCGTCTGACATACTTTGGACATGTTGCAAGGAGGTATCCGTCCTTGGAGAGGGACGTCATGCTTGGGAGGGTGGAGGGAGAATGCAGGAGAGGAAGACTCTCTATGAGATGGATTGATTCACTGACTGGGGCAATGGTGGTAGGTGTGTCGGAGACAGTGAGATTTGTAAGGGACAGAGCTGGCTTTATGGCTACTGTACACACAGTCACTATGAGTCGCAAGCGACTCAATGACAATAACAACAACAATAACATGTCAGTTAAGGGACTTACATCTAGAATTTATAAAATATTCAAGCAGCACAACAAGATAAAGGTAAACCATCCATTCGGAAAATGGGCACAGGATATGAACAGACACTTAACGTTACAGAAGACATTCAGATGGCGAACAAACACATGAAATGTTCTAAATCCCTAGCTCTAAAAGAAATGCAAATAAAAAACAACTATGAGATATCATCTCACCCCTGTAAGAATAGAAAAATTTAACAGAACAGCAAACAGCAAATGCTGGCACAGTTGTAGAGAAACTGGAAACCTTATTCACTGTTGGTGAGCGTGTAAAATGGTGCAATCATTACGCCGCTTTCTCAAAAAGTTGAAAATTGAAAAATCATTTGACCCAGTAATTCCACTACTGGGAATATACCCTAAAGAAACCATAACTTCCACCCAAGCAGATATATGCACACCCATGTTTATCGTGGCTTTGTTCACAAATAGCAAAGTGTTAGAAACAACTCAAGTGCCCATCAACAAATGAATGGATAGAGAAGCTGTGGCATATTCACACAATGGAATATATATGCCACAATGGAAAACAAGGAACTCCTGAATTATTATACAAAATGAATGTCCCAGGAGGACGTTATGCTGAGTGAAATATCTCAGTCACAAATACTTCACAATGCCACTGTTGTAAAGGAGGACTGACATTGGGTTTGGGGGCAAACTAAGAAAAGAGGGGATAAATAATGTATACTGCATTGAAACTGATGAGGAAAAGAGCTGTTTAAAAGGGATATATGATTAGGTATTATTGTCATGACAAGAGTCCAGAATGAAAGCTGCATAGTGGAGTGGACTGGGGGCGAGGAGGTAGATTGTGTAACAATGATTTTTTTTTACTTTTCAAGGAGAAAAGTGAACTGGAGGGAGAGGTGAACAGGGAGGAAAGTGTGCAGCAATGAATGAATGGAAATCCAAAGTCTTTGTAAACTTTCATTAAAATTAATAATAAAAAGCATGAAGTTTACTATGTTTGGTCATATTTACTTTGCCATCTCAAAGTATGAGAGTTACCTGTCTGATTCCTATGCATATCACCTTGTATGTGAACGAAAGAGAATAAAAAATAATGAGAAAAAACGGGGGTGGGGGGAAAAAACAACAGAGAAGAATAATATAAAATAGGCTGAGGAAAGGGGAACATTAGAAATTGGAGGGCACCTACAACCAGGAGAAGATAAAATAGATGAATGGGATCTTCTAAGAATCAAATCCCATCCAAAAACTTTTCCAACAGGGTAAAAAGGTAAAAAATATTTGGCAATGACATGTCAGATAAGGGGCGTATATCTAGAATTTATAAAATACTTGAGCACCACAAGATAAAGGTAAATAATCCAATTGAAAAATGGGCACAGGATATGAACAGACACTTCATCGAAGAAGACATCCAGATGGCCAACAAGCACATGAAGAAATCATCAAAGTCCCAAGCTCTAAGATAGATGCAAATCAAAACAAGTCAGAGTAGCAAAATTTAACATAACAGCAAGCAACAAATGCTGAGGAGGTTGTGGAGAAACGGGAACCCTTACTCACTGGTGGTGGGAGTGTAAAATAGTACAACCACTGTGGAAGGCGGTATGGCGATTTCTCAAAAAGTTGCAAATAGAGATACCATTTGACCCAGCAATTCCAGTACTGGAAATATACCCTAAAGAGACCATAACTGACATCTAAGCAGATATGTGTACATCCATGTTTATCGTGGCTTTGTTCACAATAGCAAGGAGTTGGAAACAACCTAAGTGCCCATCAACAAACGAATGGATAGAGAAGCTGTGGTATATTCACACAATGGAACATTATGCTGCACTGAAAAACAAGGAACTCATGCAATATTATTCAAAATGGGTGACTCTGGCGGACATTATGCTGAGTGAAGTATCTCAGTCACAAAAGGACAAATACTGCATGGTGCCACTGTTGTAAAGCAGGACTGACTTGGAGGTTGGGGGATACTGAGAAAGATGGTATACAGCATTGAAACAGATGAGGGTGAAAACTGTTTAAAAGGGATATGTGATTAGGTATTTTTGTCATGATAGGAGTCCAGAGTGAAGGCTGCATCATTTAGTGGACCTGGGAGGAGGAATTGTAAAACAATGAAAGAATTTTTCTTTTACTTTTCCAAGAGGGTAGTGTACTAGGGGGGAGGGTTGGGAGGGGAGAAAGTTGCAAAAATGAATGAATGGAGATCCAAAGTCCCTGTAAATTTTCATTGAAACTAATAATAATTTTTTTTAAAGTTAAAATAAAAGTCGACTGGGGAGGTGGAAGAGATGGAGGGGGGTAAATTGTGCAACAATGAATGAATGAAAATCTCACTTTTCTGTAAACTTTTGTTAAAATCACAATTAAAATTAATTTTTTTAATTTTAAAAAAAGGAATTTGAGTGCATGTACCTATATAGTCAGGGTGATGAGAAGCATTGTAACTCGTCAATTACTGTGAACTCATTAATTGAGAGTTATCTGAAATTAAATGGAAAGTAACAACAGCTGGGTGTAGATATAGCTCAATTTCCTCATGAGATGTGCCCATGCAAGTACATTTTTTGTTCTTACATAATTCAAAGTAATAGAGTGCATTTTCAGAATGAAATTGTGCATAAGTAAGGTGAAAATAATGTTATGTTCAAATTCTTCTCTTAATATGTTAAGAGAAAGTGCTATAATAAATACTATAATGAAATTTTCTATATATTTTAAACCATAAATTACAATGTTTTATCCTTGATAACATATAGGAAATTGCCAAAGACTGTAACTTTGACTTTAACATAAACTTAGTCGCGGGGTAAAAAGATATCTTTTAAAAGCCAGTATATCTTAAAGTTAAGATACTATTTCTTTTTTTTTTTAATTTTAAAATCATTTATTGTAAGATAATTTACAAATATCTTGCTGTCTTTAGTAATTTGAACAATGGACCAACAATCTTTCTGACAAGGAGAGCATTAAGCATAATGAAATGAGCTGGCTTAACTTTTCTTCTTTACCTCTTGTCTGAGGATGACACTTGATTTTCATTAATCCAGAGCTGCAGCACCAGAGATACTATTTCTAAAGTAGCACACAGTGAGTAAAACAGGCTGTAGGAAATAGCTAAAATTAAAAAAAATCAACCAAATACTAATAGTGTTATCATCTGTAAGATTGTAATCCCTTTGAAGATTAATTTTCCTGTTACATGAAGGTGATAATTATCCACGCCTCCTAATATGCATAATTAAAGCCAAACATTGCATATTAATATTTATGTATAATCAATGATATATTCATTGCAAATAACTTTTTTAAAAAACAATAACTATAAATGGTGACTGTACACATCGATCCCACCTAATGGAATACAGAGGAATCAGTTTGGTCAGTTTTATTTAGTTAACAAACAGGTGTAAGCTGTTTGGTCATTTTTATTTAATTAACAATCACTTGTGGGCTGGAAGCCTCTTGTTTAAACCAATTAGAACCCGATGGGTGGGCCTTTGTGATTAAAAGTTGGTTGGGCCTTCTGGCCAGGTCTCATGACTGATTTGATATTAGAGTTACAAACTAAATTGTTAGTTTGTTGTGCTTGGGGAGTAGATTGTTCTAGACAGTGTTTGTCTGTTAGTACTGAAAAAACTTGTGAATTTCTGTGATACTGGAAGCTATGCCCCTGGTGGGTCAAATACCACAACAATTACCAATGGTGGAAAGGTTTTAGTAGAGTTCCCAGATTAAGGAGCAGGATTGGCCATCCATTTCATAAATAACAGGCCTCTGAAAACCCTATGAACCAACAGTAGAGAGACACGGATAGTTACAGCAGTGGTGATAGAGCACAGACGGGAAATCTGTAGAAATGAGGAAAAATAATGGCAAGCATCCTTTAATAACTGGAACACGGAATGTCCAAAGCTTGAATATTGAAAAACTAGAAAAATTTTTAAATGACATGAAACACACGAACATCAACATTCTAGGCATTAGTTAGATGAGATGGATTAGCTTTGGTCACTTTGAAT
>NW_006399928.1:5807561-5809232 GCF_000299155.1 Elephantulus edwardii | reverse complement strand
GAGAGGAATATCATGCTTGGGAGGGTGGAGGGACAGCGCAGGAGAGGAAGGCCCTCTATGAGGTGGATTGATTCAGTGACTGGGATAATTGGTATGGGAGTGTCAGAGACAGTGTGATTGGCACAGAACAGAGCGGAGTTTAGGGCTGTTGTACACAGGGTTGCTATGAATCGCAAGCGACTCGACGGCACATAACAACAACAACAACAAACAACATTAACATTCACACTTAATGTAAAAAGAAAAAATGCACCGATCAAGAGAAAAAGAGTAGCAGAATGGGGGGTAAGTTGGGGGGAAGCCCACCAACATGTTGTCTACAAGAGATATATCTAAAAAATGAAGTGAAAAATTCACTCGAAATTAAAGACTGGAGAAAAAAATATACGAAGCAAATGACATCCACAAAAATTGTGAGTGGCAAAACTATTCTTATATAAAATAGACTTTAAAATGAAAACCACCAAAAAAAGAAAAAGAAGGGCACTATATGATGATTAAAGGCACAGTAGGTAACAAGCACAGACCTTGGTCAGCAAATGCACCAAATTATAGACCTGCTAAATACACAAAGCAGCTTGTAACAGAATTAAAGAAAGACAACACCACAACAGTGGTAGGAGACATTAACATGCCACTCTCCCTAAGGGACAGGTCAAATCAAAAGAAACTTAACAAAGATGTAAAAATAAAAAAATCTAAGCTATACATTCAACCAACTCTATCTTGTGGATTTATTCCAAGCACTACACACAATTAAAATTCAATTGACATTCTTCTCAAGTACACATGATACATTCTCCATAATTGATCACATATTAGGGCACAAATCAAGTATAGACAAATGAAAAGACAATGAAATAGTAAAAAGAATCTTCTCAGACCACAAACTCATGAAACTAGAAACTAACCACAGAAAGACAATGCTTTAAAAAAAAAAAAAGACAAACCTTATAAAGCCACCAATGTGGAAGCTAAATAATACCCTGCTAGAAGAAAATGGTGTTACAGAAGGAAAAAAGAATGAGATAAAAAAGTGCTAGGGCACTTTGACAACATAATGAAATAAAAGGCATCCAGATCTGGAAAGAGATGGTTGAAATATGAAATATATGCAGATGATATGAGAGTGTACATAGAAAATGCCAAAAATTCAACCAAAACCGCCCCTCTTAGAACTAATAGGTCAACTTAGTAGAGTGGCAGAATGTAAGATCAATATCCAAAAATCAAAGGGATTCCTCTACAGTAACAAAGAGAACTCAGAGAAGGAAACCAAAAAAGCAATACCATTTACAATAACTAACCACAAGTTGAGATACTTGGGAGAGAACCTAACTAGAGACACAAAAGACCTATACCAATAAAACTACAGAACATTTCTGCAAGACACAATAAAAGACCTCAAGAAATGGAAAAAATGTGCCAACTTCATGGATAGGAAGACTAAATATTGTGAAAATGACAATCTACATATTCAGTGCAATCCCAATACAGATACTACGTTTATTTTTCAAGGAGATTGAAAGTGAAATTGTAAAGTGTATTTGGAGAAGCAAGAGACCCTGAATAAGCAAAGCACTTCTGAAAAACAAAAATGAAGTGGTGAAATATGTTTACGGAATTGAAGTCTATGGGGGAGAGAATAGTCTAAAAGTATTATATTTTAGG
>NW_006399928.1:5804721-5807461 GCF_000299155.1 Elephantulus edwardii | reverse complement strand
GCGGGGAGAAGGGTGCAACAATGAATGAATGGAATCCCAAAATCTCTGTAGATGTTCATTGAAATGAAAAATAAACAACCTAAATTTAAAAAAATAATGAAGTGGTAGTTACAGCACTCTCTGACCTCAAAACCTACTACACAGAAGTAGTAACCAAAACCAAAACAACATGGTACTGGTAAAATCAGTGGAACAGAACTGAGAACCCAGAAACAGGGTCAACTGATATTTCACAAGGAAATAAAATCTATCAAATGAGGAAATGACAACCTCTTCAACAAATGGTGCTCCCAAAACTCGACTGCTACCTACAGAAAGCTGAAACAGGATCCATATCTCATACAACACACAAAAATCACCTCGAAGTGGATAAGAGACTTGGGAGTAAAACTCAAAACTATAAAGTTCATAAAAGACAAACTGGAATCAAGTTTCGAAGCCTTGGTTTATAGTATAAATAAATTGCCAAATAGAGCCAGAAATGTACAATCTGAACAGGGTAAAATTGATGAATAGGATCTTTTAAAGATTAAACCCCTGCATTCATAAAAAAAACAACAACAACAAAAAAAAAAAACAAACTTTTTCCAACAGGGTGAAAAGAAAACCTATTGATGGGGAACAAACATTTGGCAATATCTCAGACAAGAGTCTCATAAAACTTTATAGAATACTCTTGGGCCTCCACAAGAAAAAGAATGATAACCAATTACAAAATGGGCAAAAGACATGGAAAGAATTTGCACAGAGGAAGATATTCATATGACCAAAGGACATATGATGAAATGCTCCAAATTACTGACAATAAGAGAGGTGCAAATCAAAACCACAATGAGATACCATATCACTCCAGTAGCAGTGGCAAAGTTTATCAGGACAGCAAGTAATAGATGTTGAAGAGGATGTGGCAACTCATATATATTGTTCGTGGGATTGTAAAATGGTACAACCACTCTGGAAGTCAGTTTGACCCTTCCTCAAAAAGCTGAACATAGAAATTCCATATGACCCAGCTAGTCCATTCCTTGGAATATACCCCGAGAAAAAGAGAACTGAGGCTCAAATGGAAACTGGTACACCAATGTTCAAAGAAGCATTATTCACCTTCTCAAGAACATGGAAACAGCCCAGATGTCCAACCAAAATGAATGGATTTGAGTAGTTGTGGTACATTCATACAGTGGAATACTATGCAGCACACAGAAACAATGACTTTGTAAATTACTACCTAACTTTGAAGGGACTGGAGTGTATTATTTTGAGTGAACTAACTCAGTCCCACAAGGACAAATACTGTATAAAACCATTATTGCAGAATGAGTATGAGGATCCAAGTTGGGGGGGAGGGTAGAAATAGAGCGATGAGGATGGGTGGGTGGTAGGGTGTTAATCATAGGGTTGCACAATTCAAGTGGTGGATGGAATGAAGGATAAGAGAAGGATCTTTTGTGAAAAATAATGTATTCAAACTTTGTAAATAAATAAGAATAAATATTTTTAAAAGATAGTAAAAAAGAAACATGCAATAAAGAGGACATATTTACATTTTTAAAAAAAATTTCATCAAAACAAAAAAAATTAAAAATAGTTCAATCAAAACAAATGATAATGAAAATATAACATAGCAAAACTCTGGGATGCAGCTAAGGCTGTCCACAGAGGCAGTTCATAGAAATAGGCAAACACATAAAAAACAATAAAGAAGCAAAATAAATGATCTATCTCAACACCTTAGTAAAATTGAAAAAGAGCAATAATCTCAACCCACAGCCTCTAGAAGAAATGAAATCATAGAACAAGAGCTGAAATGAATGAGATGGAAATCATAAAAAAAACAATTGAAACCATCAACAAAACCAGGAGTTCGTTTTTCTAAAGGGTAAATAAAATTGACAAACTATTGGCAATTTAAAAAAGAAAAAAAGGAGATGACACAAACAATTCTATTAAGAAATGATATAGGTGACATCACAACGGAACCAGAAAAAATTTCATGTATAATACCAGAATATTATGAAAAACTATACTCTCTTAAGTTTGAAAGCTTAGAAGAAAAGGAAAAATTCCTTGAAACTCATGGTCAGATATAGAACACTTGAACAGACTCATCACAAAAGAAGGAATTGAGCAGGCCATAAAAAAGAGTCCCCCACAAAAAAAAAAGTCCTCGACATGATGTCTTCATGGCTGAATTCTACCAAACATTCAGAGAAGATTTATCACAATTTCTACTTAAATTATCTCAAAAAATATACAAAGAAAGGACACTCCCAGAGACATTCTATGAAGCAAGCATAGCCCTAATACAAAACCAGGCAAAGATATCACCAAGAAAGAAACCTACAGAACAGTATCTCTCGTGAATATAGAGGCAAAAATCCTTAACCTACTCCACAGAATCCAAAAGCACAATGATAAAGTGGGATTCATGTATGCAACATGTATTTATTATAAGAAAAATAATCAATGTAATTCACCACATTAGAAAAGCAAATACCAAGAAGCATGTGATCTTAGCAATTGATGCAGAAAAGACACAAAATGGGCACAGGATATGAACAGGCACTTCACCGAAGACGAGATTCAGATGGCCAACAAGCACATGAAGAAATGCTCAAAATCCCTAGCCCTAAGAGAGATGTAAATTAAAACAACTATGAGATATCATCTCACCCCAGTCAAAATAGCAAAATTTAACAGAACAGCAAAGCAACAAATGCTGGCGAGGTTGTGGAGAAAC
>NW_006399928.1:5788203-5802726 GCF_000299155.1 Elephantulus edwardii | reverse complement strand
ACAGCGTCCCTTTTCAGCAGGAAGTAGCTAAGAGAATATGCCATCCCCTTTTCCTTATGAATCAGGGCGAAGTCTCTCTCAGGGAGGAGTGATAGGGAATGGCAAAGGACACACTGACAAAGGAGATTAATCAGAACTGGGTTTGACAAGCACTGTAGCAAATAGACAATTAAAACAGACATTCGGTGGGGGGAGGGAAGAAGAACGAAAGGGGGAGGAGGGTAGAGAAAACAGTGTAACGATGAATGAATGAAAATCCAAATCTCTGTAAATGTTCCAACACCTCTTCTTTATAAAGACACCCAACAAAAGTACAAGAGAATTTCCTCAACACAGTTAATACTATATATATAAAACCAAGAATCAATATTATTCTCAATGGAGAAAGGCTAAAAGTATTTTCCTTGTGAACATGGATCAGACACGGATGTCCACTGTCACCACTTCTATAAATATTGTGTTGGAAGTGTGTGGTAGGGCAATATGACAAGAGAAGGAAACAAAAGACATCCAGATGGGCAAAGAGTTGGTCAAATTATTGCTATAGGTAGATTATACAATAGTGTACACAGAAAACTCTAAGAGCTCAGGGAGGAGGGGAACCCAACTCTTAGAGCTACTGGAACAATTTAGATTAGTGGCAGGACATAAGATCAATATCTAAAAATTAGTAGGATTCCTCTACAGTAACAAAGAGAACTCAGAGGAGGAAACCAAAAAAGCAGTACCATTTACAATAGCCAAACATAAATTGAGATACTTGGGAGTGAACCTGACTAGAGACAAAAAAATACCTGAATAGAGAAAACAAGACAATATTTCTGCAAAACACAATAAAACACCCAAATAAATGGGGAAATGTTCCCTGTTCATGGATAGGAAGACTTGATACTGTGAAAATGACAATCCTACCAAAAGCAATCTACATACTAACACAATCACAAGATACCAAATTCATTTTTCAAGTATATCAAAAGAAAAAATTGTCGAGTTTATTTGGAAAGGAAAAAGACACCGAATAAGCAAATCACTTCTGAAAATAAAAAATGAAGTGGAAGGCATACCACTCCCTGACCCCAAAACCTACTACACATTTGTAGAAACCAAAACAACATGATACTGGTACAATGACAGGCACACAGAACAATGGAACAGATTTGAGAATAGAGAAATGGACCCATCTACCTTTGTTAAACTAATATATTCTACAAGGAAATTAAATCTATTAAATGGGGAAATGAAAACCTCTTCAACAAATGGTCTTGGCCAAACTGGACTGTTACCTGCCAGAAAACTGAAACAGGATCCATATCTGACACCATACACAACAATCAACTCAAGGTGGATCAGGGACCTGGGAATAAAGCCCAGGGAAATAAAATTTATAAGAGACGAAGTGGGATCAAGCCTAGATGGCCTATTGTATGGTATAAAGAGGCTGGCAAATGCAGCCAGAAATGCACAATCTGGAGAGGATAAAAATGATGAATCGGACCTCCTAAAGATTAAATCTCTGTGGGCATCAAAAATACTTTCCAGGGTTCTAAATATATAAAAAAGTATAAAAATAATTTAATGCATGGTGGTAAAGACATCAAGAAAGAGTCTACCCAACCAGAAACTCCTCAGCTGAAACCAGCTGTCCAAAAAAGCCAAGGATGTGTCCTCTGCTCTAGCCTCATTAAATTCCTCTCTGGAAATGGACATGGAGGGTGTGGAAGAATATTTCAGTGATTGATTGTTGGAGTTTTGGTAACCCTTTTTCTTCCCTAGCCTTCATGACCTATTTTGCCTTTTTTACCTTTTTTGTGTAATTTCTTCTTTTACCTTATCCCAATTTAATGACATCAAAATGTGTCCACAGTTCTTAATGAACTTGTATGAAAAATGAAGATTTTTTTTACTATATTTTGCCCTGACAAAAAGAGAAATGTGGTTTGAATTATGTGGATTGTATCTTATTTTAAGTAGGAAAGAGAGCTTTCTAGTGTGCTTACAGTCTCCTAGAAATATTGCAACTGAAAACCGTTTTAAATACTTAAACCTTTGTAATTTTGAAACAACCTTTTTCTGGATTAATTTTTTCAATAAATATGAAATGTACAAAAATAATTTAATGCAATATATACCACCAAGATTTAAGGAAAACAAACCAAAATTTCCTGTGTTCCCATCCCTTCTTATCATTTCAGATACTTTATATTTATCTTTTAAAAATTGTGACCACAGTGAAAATTTATGAAGGTAAAGAAAACCTACTGAATGAGAAAAAAACATTTTACAATACCATTTCAGACAATGGTCTCATATCAAAAATTTACAGAATTCTATAGGCTTTCCACAAGAAAAAGACTAAAAACACAATTACAAAATGGGCAAAAGACATGGAAAGAATTTTCACAGAGGAAGATATTCAGATAGCCAAAATCACTGGCAATAAGAGAAATGCAAATCAAAGCCACAATGAGATAAGATCTAACCCCAGCAACAGTGGCAAAATTTAACAAGACAGCAAGTAGTAAATTTTGGCAAGGATATGGAAAGAAAGAAACACTTAGACACTGTTGATGGGATTGTAAAATGGTACAACCACTCTGGAAGGCAGTTTGGTGTTTCTTCAAAAAAATGAAATTAGAAATTCCATTTCACCCAACTATTCCACTGCTTGGAATGCACCCTGCAAAACTGAGATTTTTATGTCAATGTTCATAGCAGTGTTAATCACCATCACAAAAACATGGAAAAGAGCCCAAATGTCCAACTACAACCTAATGAATTGAGAAATTATGGTACAATCACATGATGTAATATTATGCAGAATGTAGGGACAATGATTTTGAAAATTACTGTCTAAACTGGGAGGGACTGGAGAGCATTACACTAAGTGAACTAACTCAGTCCCATAAGGAAAAAATAACTGTATGAAACCATTATTGTATAAATGGATAACTAGTAAAACATGTATGAGGATTTAAGGGCAACAGAGGGAGTAGAGGGGTAAGAATCTGTGTGTGGGGGGTAATCTTAGGGTAGCATAATTTGATCGGTAGTGGGAAGAGTGGGTTAAGGAAATGGGAAAGATCAGGTGTGACAAACAATGTATGCGAACTTTGTAAACATTTTATGTTGTTGTTGTTGTTGATTGCCATCGAGTCAACTGTAACTCATAGTGACTCTATGAACAAAAGACCTAATGGCTTTCCATAACTGTCATTATTTCACCAAGTTCATAGAGTTTCCAGAGGTATGTGGTTTAGGAAGTGGATGCTACTTCTGCTTCCAAACCTGTTTACATCTAGGAGGTCCATCAAACACTTTCCGCATTGGGAAGCCATTCTGGTATTTGATACTCCAATGGCACAAGGTTCAGCATCACAGCAACCCAGTTTACTTCATACTGCACAATGACAAAGAGTGATGTACAAAGTGTAAGAGTGTTCCTACAGATATAATAGCATTAGTTTCACTTAGTTAAGTGCCATCAAGTCAAATACAATTGAGAGTAAGTTTTGCACAAAAGATCTAAACTCTGTTCTATGACTAACATCATTTCTGTACAGAACTCTGTTCTGTAACTACCATCATTTCTGTACATTTAAAGAGTTTAGAGAGTTTGTAGTGTTTAGAGAGTTTGTACAGTTTCCAGAGGCATTTAGTTTTAGGAAGTGGATGTCACTCCTGCTTCCCAGCATAAATCAACCTGGGAGATCATACAAACACTGTACATAATGGGTAAACATTATGGTATATGACAAGACTATGCAACAGTGTGCAGTGTCACAGCAACACCAAGTTGTTCAGTTCAGCAAATAGACAAAGATTGCTGTATCATTCAAGGAATATTCATTCAAAAATTAATAAATTTGGTCTGAGGGTCCTGCAGGATTTTAAGCCAATGCCTTTGAGTGGATTTAACCCTAGGCAAAGGCTCAGGGACACCTGCTCTTGGGGGAGGAAAGAGCAATAATACACATCAAACACTACCTAAAAAAAGTATGACCCAAAGACTTCCCTTTACTTGCTCATCCGGACCAGCATCCACAAGCAGCAAAAACCCACATTCCCAGGCCTACCTCTGCCCGCAGGCCCTTCCCAAACCCTGCGGGGTTTTAAGCCAACGCCTTTGAGCGGACTTAAACCCTAAGCAAGTCTCAGGGATGCCAGTTCTTGGGGGGAATACATTTGTAAAATGTATACATTGTAAACCAGTATAAAATAAAAATTCTATTTAAAAAAATCCACAAACTACAGATCAGTATCTCTGAGGAACATAGATGTAAAAATCCTTAACAAACCCCTAGCCAATATAATCCAAAAGCACATAAAAAAATAATTCATCATGACCAAGTGTGATTCAAAACATGTATGCAGTGACAGCTCAACATAAAAAAAAACCCAAATAAAAAATTAATCACATCAACAAAGCAAATAACAGGAGCCATCTTATCCTAGCAATTTATGCAGAAAAGACATTTGGCAAAATCCAACACTGCTTCCTTATTAAGAAACTCAGCAAAATTGGAATAGAAGGGAATTTCCTCAACACAGTGAATAGTGTATATGCAAAACCAAGAGCCAATGTTATTCTCGATGTAGAAAGACTAAACATATTTTGTATTTTCCTTACAATCAGGGACCAGACAAGGTTGACCAATGTTACCACTCCCATTCAATATTTTATTGGACGTACTTGCTAGGGCAATACAACAAGAGAAGGAAATAAAAGACATCCAGATTGGCAAAAAGGTGGTTAAAATGGTGACATCACTATATGCAGATGATATGATAGTGTACACAGAAAACCTCCCAAGAACTCACCAAAAAACTGTTTGAGCTACTGGACCAATTTAATAGGTAGGATACAAGATCAATATCCTAAAATCAGAAGGATTCCCTAACAGTAACAGAGAGAACTCTGAGAATAAAAACAAGAAAGCAATACCATTTACAAATTGAGATACTTGGAAATGAAGTTAACTAGAGGTACAAAAGACCTGAACAAAGAAAACTACAAAGTATTTCTTTGAGAAACAATAAAAGACCTAAATAAATGAGGAAATGTGCCCTGTTCATGGATAGGAAGACTCAACATAGTGAAAATGACAATCCTACCAAAAGCAATCTACATGTTCAACACAATCTCAATGCATAAAAAAAATTTCCTTTTTCAAGGACATCAAAAGGGAAATTGTCAGGTTTATTTAGAGAGGAAAGAGACACCAAGTAAGAAAAGTAGTTCCGAAAAACAAAAATTAAATGGGAGGCATATCATACCATTCCCTGACCTCAAAACCTACTACAACAGAGTAGTAACCAAAACAGAATGGTACTGGTACCATGGCACGTACATAGACCAAAGGAACAGAATTGAGAACCTAGAAATGGGTTTCTCTATCTATGGTCAACTGACATTCAACGTAATACAATAAAACCTATAAAATGTTGAGATGACAACCTCTTCAACAAATGGTGCTGGCAAAACTGGACTGCTACCTGCAGAAAGCTGAAACAGGATCCACATCTCACATCATTCACAAAAATCAACTCAAGGTGGATCAGAGACCTGAGAGTAAAGCCAAAACTATAAAGATCATGAGACAAACAGGGTGCCAAGCTTAGAAGGCCTATTCTATGGTATAAAGAGACTGACAAATACAGCCACAATCTGGAGAGGATAAAATTGATGAATGGGACTTTCTAAAGATTAAATCTCTGTGCTCATAAAAAATTTTTTTCAACAGGGTAAAAAGACCTACAGGCTAGGAAGAAACATTTGACTATACCATCTCAGACAAGGGTCTCATAACAAAGGTTTACAGAATACTACTAGCGCTCCAGAAGGAAAAGACTGATAATTCAATTACAAAATGGGCAAAAGATGTGGAAAGACTTTTCACAAAGGAAGATGTTCAGATGGTCAACAGACACGAAGAAATACTCAAAATCACTGAAATAAGAGAAATACAAATCAAAACCACAATGATATACCTTCTCTAAGAGTGGCAAAGTTTATCAGGGTAGCAATCAATAAGTGTTGAAAAGGATGTGGAGAGATTGGGACTCTCATACACTGTTGGTAAACAACCACTCCAGAATACATTTTGGCATTTCCTCAAAAAGTTAAACATAGAAACTCCATATGACCCAGCTATTCCACTGTTGTGAATATACCCCCAGGAAATTAGAACTGAGACACAAACAGAGATCTGTACATCAGTGTTCGTAGCAGTGTTATTCAACATCACAAGAATATGGAAATAGCCCAAATGTCCTACCACAACATAATGGGTTGAAAAATTGTGGTCCTTTCATACAGTGGAATACTAAACAGCACTCAGGAGCAAAGATTTTAAAAAATACTACATAACTTGGGAGAGACTGTAGAGCATTATGGTGAGTCAACCACTATAGTCTAATAAAGACAAATACTGTGTAAGAACATCATTGTAAAAATAGAAGCGTAAGTAGTAAAACGTGTATGGAGGGATGGGTAGGTGAAAATTTGGTGGGAGGAGGGAGGGAGTGAAGTAAATGGGAAGGATCCAGTGGAGACCTAAAAAAAAAAGCAAAAAAAAAATAAGTTAATAGAACTAATTTTCCAGTGGTGTTCAAGTGCTAATAAAAAAAGTTAATGGTTTATACTCACTTAGTGGCTCTGTGGGAGAAAGTCATAGTGATCTGCTCTCATAGACTTCACTGCTTTGAAAAATTTGAGGACAATTTTATTCTGCCAGATGTCAACACTATAAGCTGAAATCATTTTCATGGCATCTAATGACCAAACTGTATTCATAGCTATAAACAAATTATTCAGTGTTAGGGAAAATATTAATACCCTAAATAACAAACTCTGCAGTCTAGGCTTCTTGTTCTCCACAAGTTCATGTCTCCCAAACTTTACTTATCATTATTATATGTCATCCAATATGAGTTTCCTGTAAGCCCACACACAACTCAGGTACCTAGAACTTTGTATCTACTGTTCTGGCATGGGGATCTATGAGTCAGAATCTACTAGAAAGCAAAGCACAAAAACAACATAGCTAATTTTGAGCAGTCCCAAATTTGAGAAGATGATTGTCCTTTACATTATATCACTCTAGGTAATGTCTGTTGAAAGAACAAAAACCCATTGAATTCTTAGATAGCTATAATAACAAGAAACTGGAACCTTTAAAGATGTTTTACTATGTAAGTTAATGTAAAATGTTTTAAAACTACATTATATTTTTATGTTAAAATATTTTTAAAGTACAGAATTATGTTTTGTGCTCCTTAATTGCTTCATCTGTCAATGGTGTCCTGTGGTTAAGGCATTTGGCTAACAAAAGTCCTGAAAGAGACAGATGAGACAGTTTACTCTTCAAGGACTTAAGTCTTTCAGAAACCTTATGTTGCAGTTTTACTCATCATCCATGGCTGCTATGGGGCAGAACCAACTCAAGAGTAGTAGGTTGAGGGTTATTTTACTTTTATGGAGGGTCAAAATAAAATTTATTTGTCTAAATATGTTTAGGATTTTCACAATCATATTGTAAATGTTCTTTTTATTTCCTAAGAATGTAAATCCTGACAGAAAATGAACTTGACTACTTTGGACATGCTTGTTTTTAGAATTTTGGAGTTTTAAAGAAAATATTTTTATTTGAATCAAAAGTATTTGAGATAAGTAAAGTTCCTTTTCAGAAGGGGGAAAAGGTTAATTTCAAGTTCTACCTTTAAATACAATATTGTGAGTTATAGAATATTATCATTATGCATACTAGGAAGATCCATTAATATGACTACTATTCAAATATATGCACCTTGCTTGCTGAAACTGAGGAGGACCTCATGCACTTGCTGCGAAGGGTCAAGGACTGCAGCCTTCAGTATGGACTAAGGCTCAACGTCAAGAAGACAAAGATTCTCGCCACTGGACCAATTGGCAGCGTCAAGATGGATGATGAAGAGATTGAGAGTGTTCACAGCTTCACTTTGCTTGGCTCCACAGTTAACACTCTTGGCACCAGCAGTCAGGAAATCAAAAAGCGTATCGCGATGGGAAAGTCTGCCGTTAGGGACCTCTCAAACGTACTCAGGAGCAACAGTGTCTTTCTGGAGACTAAGGTGCGCCTGATACAGGTCATGGTATCTGCAATCGCTTGTTATGCATCAGAGAGTTGGACAATGACTAGGGAGGACAGAAGGAGAGTGGATGCTTTTGAGCTGTGGTGCTGGAGAAGGGTACTGAATGTACCCTGGACTGCCAGGAAAACAAACAGATCCATCTTGGAGAGGATTAAACCAAGCTGCTCCTTGGAGGCAAGGATTCTGGGGCTTCGTCTGACATACTTTGGACATGTTGCCAGGAGGGACGGGCCCTTGGAGAGGGAGGGACATCATGCTTGGGAGGGTGGAGGGACAGCGTAGGAGGGGAAGACCCTCTATGAGATGGATTGATTCGGTAACTGGGGTAATCGGGATGGGTGTGTCAGAGGCGGTGCGGTTGGCGCAGGATAGAGCAGGGTTTAGAGCTGTTGTGCATAGGGTCGCTATGAGTCGGAAACGACTCGATGGCACATAACAACAACAACATCTAGAACCAAATCAGAAGAAATTGAAAATGTTTACCATGTCTTGCCATCTGAAACTGACCGAACATGTAATCAAGATGTGTTAATGATAATTGGTGACTGGAAAGCAAAAGTTGTAAACACTTAAGGAATAGTAGTTGAAAAATATGGTATTGGTGATAGGATGATCAAATTTTTTATTTTCAGTGATTTATTCATTACAAATACCTTTTTCTAAAGACATAAATAATGATTTTCTACATGGACCTCACCTGATAGATAGTATAGGAATCAGATTGACTGCTTCTGTGGAAAGAATCATTTGGTTAAGCTCAATATCAGCAGTCAAAACTAGGTCAGGTACAGACTGTGGATCAGAGCATCAGTTCCTCAACGTGAAAATTCAAATTGAGGCTGAAAAAATTGAAATAAGACCATGAGAATGAAGATATATAATCTTGAATCTATTCCACCTGAATTTTAGGATGATCTTAAGAATAGGTGTGAAGCATTGAATACCAGTGATTGAAAACCAGATATGGGATGATATCAAGGATATCATTCGTGAAGAAAACAAAAGGTCATTTCAAAAACAGAGGAGAAAGAAAAAGAAACTGAAATGGATGTCAGAAGAGACTCTAAAAATTGCACTTGAGCATCAAGAGGCCAAAACAAAGGGAAATCATGCTGACGTAAAAGAGTTGAACAGAAGATTTGAAAGGACAACTCAAGAAGACAAAGCAGTCCTATAATGAAATGTGCAGAGAGCTGGAATTGGAAAATAAAAAGATAAGAACTTTGTATTTCTCAAGCTGCGAGAACTGAAAAACAAATTTAAGCCTTGAGGTGCAATATTGAAATATACTATGGACAATATAATGAATGCATCAGAAAACATTAAAAGAAGATGGAAGGAATACACAAATCACTGTACAAAAAGAATATTGAAAAATTTCGTGAAGTATCATGTGAGCAGGAGGAAGTGGAAGAAGCTGCATTGAAGACACTGGCAAAAATAAGGCCTTCAGAATTGATGAGATACAAATTGACTTGTTTGAATTAACAGATGCAGCCCTAGATGCGCTCCCCAGTCTATGCTAGGAAATTTCAAAGACAATTATCTGGACAATAGATTGGAAGAGGTCCATATTTGTTTCAATTCTCAAGAAAGCAATGTGGAAACTTTTGAACAATATCATAATTATCACATGCAACCAAAATACTGCTGAAGATTATTAAAAAGTGGCTAGAACATACATAGATAGGGAACTCCCAGATGCTCAAGCAGGATTTAGAAGGAGTCGTGGCACCAGGCATTGCTGATGTCAGATGGAGCCTAACCGAAAGTAAAGAACACCAGAAGAATGTCTATTTATGCTTTATTGACTGTGCAAAGGCATTTTTCTGTGTGGATCATAACAACTTATGGCTTGTTATGGAACATTGAGAAGAATGGGAATTCCAGAGCACTTAATTGTACTCATGTGGAACCTATACCTAGATCAGGAGGCTGCTGTGGAAACAGAGCAAGGGAACACTACATCATTTAAAATTAGGAAGAGAGGGTGTCAGGGTTGTATTCTCTTTCCAAACCTATTCAATACGTATACTGAGCAAATTATTCGAGAAGCTGTACTCTATGAAAAGGAATGTGGCATTAGGATCAGAGGGAGACTCATGAATAATTTGCATTATGCAAATGATACAACCTTGCTTACTGAAAGTGAAGAGGACTTGAAACACTTCTTGAAGAGCATCAAAGAATACAGCCTTCCATATGCATTGCATCTCAATGTCAAGAAGACAAAGATTCTTACCACTGGACTGGTAGGCAACATCATGATAGATGGAGAAGAGTTTGAAACTGTCAACAACTTCATTTTACTTGGATCCATAATTAACATACTTGATACCAGCAATCAGGAAATCAGAAAACATATTGCACTGGGAAAGTCTGCAGTTAGAGACCTCTCCAAATTATTGAGGAGTACTGACGTCAGTTTGAGGACACTGGTGTGTGATTCGGGCCAAAGTCTTTCCAATCACTTTTTATGCATCTGAGAACGGGACAACGAACAAAAATTGCAGAAGAATTGATCACTTTGAGATGTGGTTTTGGAGAAGAATGTTGAACATCCCATGGAATACCAAAAGAACAAACAAACATGTCTATGAAAGGGTGCAGTCAGAGGCTTTGCCTCACATATTTCGGGCATGTCTATTCCTTCGAGAGGAAAAAGGTGTTTGGAAAGCTTGGCAAAGGATAAGAAGACCATCAGCCAGGTGACATGGTGACTGCTGCAACGGGCTCTAGTGTGTCAGGAGGTGTGGTGAGAAAGCAATAATAATTGTAGATTAGAATTCAAAAGTTGCAAATAAAGAAGAATGACAGGCATTTGGAAAAGATAACTTTGCTGACAGAAATGAAGCCAAAAATTGCATGTTAATTTAGGGAAAGTGATGTGTTTATTGATAATAACTTTTTTAGCATATTGTAGATGCACTTTATTTTTTAATTTAGTTTAATTAATTTTAATGAACATTTAGAAAGATGGTGGATTTTCATTCATTCATTGTTACACTTTTCCGCCTGCCCACCCCTCCCCACCAGTTTGCTCCTTTCCTTGAAAAGTAAAAGAAAAATTCCTTCATTGGTATACAATCTCCTCACTCCCCCCCGCCATTGCCCCAAGTACACTCCACTATGCAACATTAATTCTGGACTCTTGTGATAACAGTAATACCCTATCATATATCGCTTTTAAACTGTTTTCTCCATCATTTGTTTCAATGCAGTATACATAATTTATGCAGTTTTTCTCAGTCTACCCCAACCCTGATGTCAGTCCCATTCTACAACAGTGGCACTATACAGTATTTGTCTTTTTGTGACTGAGATACTTCACTCAGCACAGTGTCCTCCAGTGTCACCCATTTTGAATAATATTGCATGAGTTCCCTGTTTTTCAATGCAGGGTAGTGAATATACCACAGCTTTTCTATCCATTTGTTTGTTGATGGGCACTTGGGTCACTTGCAACTCCTTGCTATTGTGAACAAAGCCACGATAAACATGGGTGTACATATATCTGCTTGGATGCCAATTATGATCTCTTTAGGGGATATTCCCAGTAGGGAAATTGCTAGGTCAAATGGTATCTTTATTTGCAACTTTTTGAGAAAGCACCACACCACTTTCCACAGTGGTTGAATCATTTTACATTTCCACCACCAGTGAATAAGGGTTCCAGTTTCTCCACAACCTCGCCAGCATTTGTTGCTTGCTGTTCTGTTAAATTTTGCTACTCTGACTGGGGTGAGATGATATCTCATAGTTGTTTTGATTTACATCTCTCTTAGAGCTAGGGATTTTGAACATTTCTTCATGTGCTTGTTGGCCATCTGGATGTCTTCTTTGGTGATGTGTCTGTTCATATCCTATGCTCATTTTTCTATTGGATTATTTACCTTTATCTTGTTGTGGTGCTCAAGTATTTTATAAATTCTGGATATAAGTCCCTTATCTGATACATCATTACCAAATACTTTCCCCCCATTCTATGGCTTCCCTTTTTACCCTATTGGAGAAGTTTTTGGATGTGCATAGGGATTTGATTCTTAGAAGGTCCCATTCATCTATTTTATCTTCTCCTGGTTGTAGATTTTTCAGGATGCTTGGAAGACTGTTTATGTTGTGGATTAGGATTTCTAGAGTTCTTCCAAGCTTTTCTTTAATGAAGTGTATAATCCTTGGTTTTAGTCCTAGGTCCATGATACACCTTGAGTTGGCTTTTGTATATTTAGTGAGGTGTTGATCTTTCTTAAGTCTTCTGCAGATAGTTTTCCAAATTTGCCAACACCATTTGTTAAAAAGGCTGTCCTTTCCCCATTTAACTGATTTCATCTCCTCGTAAAAAAATCAGTTGACCATAAATAGTTGGGCTGATTTCCGGGTTCTCAATTCTATTCCATTGATCTAAGTGTCTGTTATTGTACCAGTACCATGCTGTCTTAAAAATCATGGCAGTGTAGTAGGATTTGAAATAAGGGAGGGAGATGCCGCCTACATTTAAAAAAAATTTTTTTAAGTAGTGCTTTGCTTATTCAGGGCTTCTTTCCATTCCAAATGAAACTGGAGATTGCCTTTTCCATCTCGTTGAAGAATGGGTTTGGTATTTGTATTGGGATTGCGTTGAACATGTAAATTGCTTTTGGTAGTATTGCCATTTTCAGAATATTGAGTCTTCCTATCCATGAGAAAGGGATATTCTTCCACTTCTCCAGGTCTCTTTTTGTTTCTTGTAGTAATGTATTGTAATTTTCTTTGAATAGATCCTTTGTGCTTCTGCTTAGATTTACTCCCAAATATTTATTTTAGTCTTGTGATTAGCTATTGTGAAGGGCATTGTTTTCCTTAGCTCCAGCTCTGTATTCTCTTTGTCACTGTAGAGAAATCCAACTAATTTTTGTATGTTTGCCTTGTATCCAGCTACTTTGCTGAATTGATCAACTATGTACAACAATTTTCTTGCTGGGTCTTTAGGGTTTTCTAGGTATACTAGCATATCATCTGCATAGAGAGATAATTTTACCTCCTCTTTGCCAATTTGGATACCTCTTATTTCTTTCTCTTGTCTTACTGCTATCACTAAGACTTCCAATACAATAGTGAATAAGAGAGGTGAGAGTGGGCATCCTTTCCTAATTCCTGTTCTTAAAGGGAATGCCTTTAACCTTTCTCCACTGAGAACCATGCTGGCTCTCAAGTTTGTCTTTATACTTTTATTATGTTGAGGAAATTCCCCTCTAATCTTATTTTGTTGAATATTTTAATCAGGAAAGGGTTTTGGATTTTGCCAAAGGCCTTTTCTGCATCATTAGATAGGTTCATGTGGTTCTTGTTCTTTGCTTTGTTAATGTGATTTTGAACCATCCTTGCATGTTGTTGTTGTTAAGTGCCGTCAAGTCACAGGTGACTCATAGCGACCCTATGAAGGAGAAACCTCAATGCTTGAGTGCCTTTCATCCTCTCTCCAGGTTCATAGGGTTTCTGGAGGCAAGCTATTATGGAAGTGGATGCCACTCCTCTTTCGAAGTTCCACCCCACTCCCTGTCTGCATTGGGTAGCCAATCATCAATGCATGTGACACATTAGTGTCACAGTGTTCATCCTCACAGCAACCAAAAGTGACCATGGTACAGCAACTTGTACACCAGGGCTATTAGGCCTAGTGGAATGTCTGAACAAAACACTGAAAGACTGGCCCAAGGGCCGCAGGCCCAAGAGCCCTTTTGGGCTTGAAGCCCTCTGCTGCAGCCTTAAACCCTAGGCCAAGCCTGGCTTTCCTGGCTCCTGGAGGCAGAGTAGTCCTTCACATCCGAAAACTGCCTCAACACGCGCCCAAACAGCACCATGTTCTCTCTGGCAACCAGACCATACTTGCATACCTGTTATAAATCCCATTTGGTCATGGTGAATTATTTCTATGATGTATCATTGAATTCTATTGACCAGGATTTTATTCAGGATTTTTGCATCTTTGTTCATAAGTGATATTGGCCTATAGTTTTCTATTTTGGTGATGTCCTTTCCTGGCTCTGGTATCAAGGATATGTTTGCGTCAAAGAATGAGTCTGGGAGAATCCCATCTTTCTCTATTTCCTGAAATAGTTTATGGAGATTTGGTTACAATTCTTATCTGAATGTTTGACAAAATTCACTTGTAAAATCATCTGGTCCAGTGCTTCTTTTGGTTGGAAGTTGTTGTGTTACCTTTTCAATTTCTTCTTTTGTAATGGGTTTGTTCAGATGTTCAAATTAAGTTTGTGTCAGTTTGGTAGGTTGTGCATTTCTAAGTGTTTGTCCATTTCCTCTATGTTTTCTTTTTTTCTATAATTATATTTTATTAATTTTCATAAACATTTACAGAGATTTTGGGTTTCCATTCATTCATTGTTGCACTATTCT
>NW_006399928.1:5768299-5782468 GCF_000299155.1 Elephantulus edwardii | reverse complement strand
ATCTATATGGTGTTCGCTGAGCTTCCTGAATATATATTCTCTCATTCTTCATTATGTCTGGGAAGTTTTCCTCTAGTAATTCTTCCACAACTTTTTTTCTGCCTTTACTCACTTTGTCCTGTTCTGGGATTCCAATGTTATTTCTCTTGGTGGTGTCCGACATTATTCTTAGGTTTTCTTCTTTTTTCTTCTTTTTCGAGTCTGCTTTTTGCTCTAGCAGATCAGTGGTGTCAATTCTGTCTTCTATTCCACTGGTTCTGTATTCCATCTCTTGAACTCTGCTCATGTGTCCCTCTATCATGCTGACACCTTCTGAAACATTGGACCTCATATTTTGGATCATGTATTCTTGTTTTTCAGTGCCGCTAATGCCTCATTTGTTTTCTCTGCATTGTTCTGGATTGCTTTTTTGAGCTCCTCCTGGTTTTTGCTTGTAGTATCCTGTAATTCTTAAAATTGTCTTTCATTCACTGAAAATATTCAATGATTGTTCTTTTAAATTCTGTGTCAGAAAGTTTCATCAGACTTTCTGGCTTCAGGAAATCCATTGATACTGTGTCACTCTTTGGGGGTGACATCTTGCGTTGCGCTTGTGTAGTATTTGGGATAGCTTGCTTTCTTCGAGACATTTATATATTCTTGATCTGAAGACAATCCTCTAGAGATCAGTTGGGTAGCTATCCCACTTGTGTTTTTCTCTGAACTTACTTCTGACTCCAGGAAAATATCAGTTTAGAGCCTTTGAGAGCAGCCTCTTTTAGGTAAGACAGGAAAAGGTGTTCTTGATTAAAGGCAAGTTGATATACCAGATGTGTAGGCATAGGTGTGGAGCTAAATGGGGTGGGGCATGCATTTGGGGTGGGGCTATCACAAAGGCAGGTCAACCTCTTGGGTAACCTCACTCAGACCTCAGCTGACTGGGTATGCTTACGAGTGGGGTCCTTATTCGAATGCCAGCTGTCTGTCTCCCACCCAGTGGTTTTCACTCAGAGATCCCTACCCAGTGGCACTTACGCAGGTGCCCTTGTGCAGTGGCCCCTGCCCAAGCAGTGTTCTGGGTCCAACAGGACCCAACAAGTCAAAGTCAAATTCCCACCAACCCACTCGCCTCTGGCTGGTCTGCAGAGTCCACAAAAGCTCCTTCCTGGGCAGTTGGTGTGGCCCAAGCGAGCTCAGCTAAATTCCCATCAGTGAGCTAACCCTTGGGTACTCCCCAAGGCAATAGGCAGTGCCCAAGAAAACCCAGTTAGTATCCTACTGGCTTTTCTCATGGCAGATCAGTCCCACAGCAGCTCCACTGGTGGATCCGTGGAGTGCCCTTGTGTTCTGATTCAAAATCCTACTGTCCATGGCTGTTGGTATGTGTCTGTGCTGCGTGAAGGACTCTCTAGTGGCCCTGGAGCACCGCCGGCGGTGCAGGGCTTTGGCGCATCCACCAGGGTGTGCTGGTGGTGAGGGTGGTGTTACGGGGATGCAGTGGTGGGGTGGGGGTGGGGGTGGTGGGACTGAGGGCGGGGCTTGGGCACAGGGAGAGTTAGGGGCTGTAGTCTCTTCCCAAATGTTAAGTTGCCAACTCACCGGTCCTCAGCACATCAGACTGCCCTTGTCATTGCTGGAGTGCACCACACGCTGAAAAGAACTTTTTAAAAAACCATAAATGATGGAATACAGAGGAATCAGATTGCCTACATTTGAGGGAAAAGGCAGTGGAAAAACTCAATACCAACAGTCAAAAGAAGACCAGAGGGCTGGTTGTGGAACAAATCTAGATTGTTATTTTGTTAGATGGTATAGAGTTGAGTATAACACATAGGAGAGAGCTCTGGTGGCCTTGTGGTCAGAAGCTGCACTGAAATGCTGAAGGCACTCAATTTGAAACCCCCTAGATGCTCCAAAGGAGAAGAATGGACAGTCTTCTCCCGTGCAGTTAACTGCCTCTGAAAATCCACTGGAGGGTCAGCTATGGATCCTTCTTGACAGTACAAAACAATAACAACAATAAATGACAGAAACCCCATAGTCAACAGATCTGAGCCCTGTGCCACCTTCCTCATCTGTGACTTACTAGAGCCGATTGCAGCAGTCAATGTGTCAGTTGATCTTATTGAGGGTCTTCTTCTCTTTCTCTGATGCTCCACCTTTCCACGCATGATGTCTTTCTCCAATAAATAGCTTCTCCTAACAACATGCCCAGCACACGCCAGACACTCGTGCACAATGGACTGAATGCAGCACACAGTGGACCCCAGTGCATGGAAGTGTGGAGACCACCCTGCCCCTTCTGCAGCAGAAGCACTAATATTTCAGGAGATTGCAAAGGAAATAGGAAGATAGGGGTAGTGGGAGGCATGAACCATCAAACTAGAGTTCGGTGGGGGCAGGGGAATGGGAAATGGAGAGGTTAGGAGAGGGAATTGTGCAGAATGCTGACAGAGCGGGATGAGGTGGGAACACAACACATGTGCTGAAGGGATGAACCCATGGAACCAACACCTGATTGAAACTTAAATACTCTCATTAGCTCTTTTGGGTAAGATTTTTGTCTATCATATATTGCTCTAAAGCTGAGCACCCAAATTAAGACAGACTAGGGAGACACATTGGCTATCTACTTCTGAAATAACAGGCCTTCAAAAACCTTACGTACAACAGAGGACATTTAGTTAGATTAGCAGATATGACTCTGGACGCTAAGCCTTTGTATTGAGAATCATAAAGGAGAAGGAGCAATTGAAAACAGACCCTAATGATTGGAATGTGGAATGTGAGAAGAATAAATGTAGGAAAATTAGAGATTGTTAAGGAATACATAGAATGCCTAAATATTGACATACTAGGCATTGACTAAATGAAATCGATTGGCATGGGACATTTTTATTCAGACGATCATATGATATACTATGCTGGACATGTGAAGGTGAGAAAAAATGAGATCACTTTCATAGTTAAAGAGATAATGTCTAGATCCATCTTGAAATACAGTGTTGTTGATGACAGGATAATATCCTGTTAATAATATCCTGTTAATACCACTATAATTCAGATTTATACACCAATAAACAGAGCCAAAGAGGAAGACATAGATGACTTCTACCAACTGTTACAATTGGAAATTAATGGAACATGTGACCAAAATACATTCATAATGAGTAACTGGAATGCAAAAGTTGGGAACAAGAATGAAGGATCAGTAATTGGGAAACATGGACTTGGTGACAGAAATGATGGTGGAGATAGAATGATAGAATTTTGTACAATCAATGATTTATTCATTGCAAATACCTTTTATAAGGAACACAATTAGGCAACTATACACATGGATTTCACCTGATGGCCTCCACAGGAATCATATTGATTATATATGTAGGAAAAATTGTTGGCGAAGCTCAATGTAAAGTTTGAAGACTAAGCCATGTGCTGATTGTATATAAGATCACCAACTACTCATATGGAAGTTCAAACCAAAGCTAAATAAAATCCAATCCACAAGAACCAAAGTTTTACCTTGAATGTATCCCTCCTAAATTTAAAGACTCTCTCAGGAACAGTTATGAGGCCTTGAATACTAATTAGCAAAGATCAAATCAGCTGTGGGAGGATATCAATAATATCATCCATGAGAGTGCAAAAGATCATTACAAAGAAAGAGGAAGAAGAAAATACTAAAATGGATGTCAGAAGAAACTCTAAATATTGTGCTGGACTGCCAAGAAGCCAAAGTAAAGGGAAGAAATCAAGATGTGAAGGAGCTGAACGGAAGATTTCAAATGGAAGCTCAGGAAGACAAAGCAAAGTATTACAAGTGAAATGTACAAAGAACTAGAGTTAGAAAATCAAAAGGGACAAACTCGCTCAACATTTCTTAAGCTGGAAAAAAAACCTGAAGAACAAATGCAAGCCTCTAGTTACAATACTTAAGAATGCTGTGGGCAGAATGTGGAATGACCCAGGAAAGATCAAAAGAAGGTTGAAGAAGTACACAGAGTCACTATACCAAAAAGAATTGGCTGACAAAGAAGAATTTCATGAAACAATGTACGATTAAGAGTCTATAGTGATGAAGGAGGAGATTTAAGCCACTTTGAATGAACTGGCAAAAAACAAGACCCCAGGAATTGACAGCTCACCAAGTGACATATTTCAACAAGTAGATGCTGCCTTTGACATGCTCATCAGGTTGGCCAAGAAATCTGGAGGACAACCACATGGCCAACTGACTGGAAGAGGTTCATATTTATTCCCATTCTTAAAAAAGGTGACCCAAAAGAGTGTGGAAATTATCTAATAATATCATTAATATCACATGTAGGCAAGATCTTGCTGAAAAATATCCAAAAATGACTGGGACTGCAGAGAACTGCAGATGTGCAGGGAGGGTTTAGACGAGGCCATGGTACTAGGGACATTATAGGCAATGTTAGATGAATTTTAGCTGAAAGCAGAGTACCAGAAGAATATCTGTGTTTGTTTCATTGACTGTGCAGAGACATTTGACTTGGTGAATCACAATAAACTGTGGTTAATTCTGAGAAGGATCTGAATCCCAGAACACTTGATTATGTTTATGAGAAATCTATACTTGGACCAGGAGGCAGTCGTCAGAACAGTGCAAGGAAATAATGCACTGTTCACAATCAGAAAGGTGTATGCCAAGGGTGCATCCTATCTCCATACATTTTCAATCTATATGCAGAAAAGATCATCTAGGAGGCTGGGTTCTAGGAGGAGGAATGTGCCATCAAGATTGGAGAAAGATTAACCACCTGCTTTGTGCAGATGACCCACTCTTGCTTGCAAAAACTAAGAAAGGCCTGAAGCATTTGCTGCAGAAGGTCACACTGCAGCCTTCAGTATGGATTGAAGCTCAACATTAAGGAAAAAAAAAATTCTCACCACTGAGCCAATTGGTAGCATCATGATAGATAGTGAAGAGACTGATACTGTTAACAGCTTCAGCTTGCTTGGCTCCACAATCAACACTCTTGGTACCAGCAGCAAGGAAATAAAAAGACGAATTACATTGGGAAAATCTGCTGTTGGGGACCTCTCCAGAGTACTGAAGAGCAATATCAGTTTAGAGACTAATGTGCACCTGATTCAGGCATGGTCTTCACAATTACTTGCCATGCATCAGAGAGTTGGACAATGACTAAGGATGATAAGAGAAGAACTGATACTTTTGAGTTGTGGTGCTGGAGAAGAGTATTGAATATACTATGGACTGTTAACAAAACAAATATATTCAACCTTGAGATGGTGAAACTAGGATGTTCCTTGCAGACAAGGATTTTCAAGCTCCATCTGACGTACTTTGGGCATGCTGCAAAGAGGGACCAGTCCTCGGAGAAGGACATCATGCTTGGAAGTATGGAGGGACAGTGGAAGAGAGGAAAATGCTGAATGAGATGGATTGATTCAGTGACTAGGGTAATGTGGGTAGGTATGTCAGGGACGATAAAATTGACTCAAGATAAAGCACTGTTCAGAGATGTTGTACCTAGGGTCATATGGTTCAGAGTCTCACAAAATGACGTATAACAACAACATGCCAAAGTAAGCAAGCCCATGTTTCATCAATTCTGTCTCCAAGGAGTACTCCAGCTGTACTTTCTCCAAAACATCTGTTTGTTCTTTTAGTGAGTACATAGGACATTTAGTACTATTCTCCAAGATCACAACTCAAAGTCATCAGTTCTTCTTCTGTCATCCTTTTTCATTGTCCATTCTCAGACACATAGGAAGCAATTGAAAACACTTACCTATAAATTCAAATTATAGCCAAAGAAAGTTAAAAGAAATCCATGAGAGACTTCAAAATTATCCCACTTGAATTAAAGCCATCTCAAGATTAAATTGAATGCGTTGAACACTAACAACTGAATACCAGACAAGTTATGAGATTATTCTTCTTGTTGTTAAGTCAAGTATGACTCATAAGTAATAGTTCTGAACTTTGTCCTATCCTGCATCATCTTCATCATTCTGATGTAATTGAGTCCACAGGCACTACATCAATCAATCTCATCAAGGATCTTCCTCTCCCTCACTGACGGTCCACCTTTCCAAGCATGATGTCCCTTTCCAAGAAATAGACTATTCTAAAAGCATGTAAAAAAAAAATATATGATGCGAAACTTCAACAACTTTGCCTCCAAGGAACATTCTGGTTGCACTTCCTCCAGCACATATCTGTTTGTGCTTCTGGCAGTCCATGGAATATTCAGCAGTCTCCTCCAGCACTACAACCCAAATGCATTCTTTTTCTGTTGTTGTTATTATTGTTCAGCTCTCAAATGCATAGCATGTGACTGAAAAGTATGAAACAGGAGAACTTTAGTCTTTAGACTGTTTACATTGCTCTTCAGAACTCTGAAGAGACTCCTGACAGCAGACTTCCCCAATACTATATATCTCCTGATCTCTTAACTACTGGTACCAAGAGTATTGACTATGGATCCAAGCAAGATGAAATTGTAGACAATTTCACTATTTTCTCCATCTATCATGATGTTGCCTATTGGTCCAGTTATGAGATTATATCAAGGACATCATCCATGAAGAAAGCAGAACACAGTGAAAAAGAAGAAGAAGATCATATTGGATGTTAGAAAAAGCTCTTAAATTCGCCTCTCTTTGTTGGGAAGCTATTTTAAAAGGAGGAATTTTAAAACTAATAGAGAAGACTATAATATTTCAATGATCAATTCAAGGAGGCAAAATAAAGTGGCATAATAAAATATACAAAGTCCTGGAAATAGAACACCAAAAGCAAGAATATTGTTGGCATTTCTCAAGTTGAACAAGCTGAAAAACTAAGTCGAGTTACAATACTGAAGAAATCTATGAGTAAAATATTTACTGGTACAGTGAGAATTTAAAGAAGATGGAAAGAATACATGAAGTTACTATAGCAAAAAGAATTGATTAATGCTGAAACATTTAAGGAAGTAGCATATACTCAAGAACCAATGATAGTGAAGAAAGAAATTCAAGCCCCATTTAAGGAGATGGCATAAAGTAAAGCTCCAGAAATTGGGTAATAGGAAATTATATGTTCAGGAAACAGATGCAGGTTAGGATGTGTTCACTAGTCTATGCCAAGAAATTTAGAAGAACTGACCAATCAATTTGAAGAGAATCATAATGAGTCCCATTCTAAAAAAAGGCAACCCAACAGAGCACAGAAATATCCAAATGAAAACTTGGTATTCTCAATTATTTCATACACATCTGAAAGTTGGACAGTGATTATGAATACTGTTGTTAGGTGGCATTGAGTCGACTATGACTCCTAGTAACCCTATGAACAAAAGATATGAAACCAGTCCTGTCCTGAGCCATCCTCACACTTCCTGATACACAAGAACCCATTGCAGCAGCCACCTTGGCAATCCACCTGGTTGAGAACCTTCCTCTCCTTCACTGAACCTCCACACTTCCCAAAATTATGTCCTTTTACAAGGAATAGCACCTCCTAGCAACATGTCCAAAGTATGTTAGGTGAAGTCTCATCATTCTTGCCTCCAAAGAGCAATCTGGCTGCGCCCTTTCCAAGACATATATCTATTTGTTTTCTTGGCCATCCATGAAATGTTCAGCGCTCTTCTCTAACATCACAGCTCAAAGGCATCAATTCTTTTTCTGTCAGCCTTATTCATTGTCCAGGTTTCAGATGCATAGTAATCAGAAAGACCATGGCATGGATCAGAAGCACCTCAGTCCTCAAACTGACATCACTACTCCTAAATAATTTGGAATGGTCCCTAACTGCAGGTATTTTCACTGCAATGTGTCCCCTTATTTCCTGACTGCTTGTACCAAGGGTGTTAATTGTGGATGCAAGTAAGATGAAGCTGTTGATAGTTTCAGTCTCCTCTCCATCCATCATGACACTGCCTATTGGACCAGTCAGTGGCAAGAATTTTCTTGATATTGAGTTGCAATCCATACTGAAGCCTGCATTCCTTGATCTTCTGCAACAAGTGCTTCAAATCGTCCTCACTTTCAGCAAGCAAGGTTGTGTCATCTACATAAGGCAGGTTATTGAGGAGTCCGCCTCCAATCCTAATGCCATATTCCTCTTCATAAAGTCCAGCTTCTCGGATAATTTGCTCAGCATATAGAATGAACAGGTATGGAGACAGAATAGATTCCTCACACACTTCCTTCCCAATTCCAAGACATGCAGTGCTGCCCTGCTCTGTTCGCACAACAGTTTCCTGATGCAGGGATAGGCTCTTCATGAGCACAATCAAGTGCTCTGGGATTCACATTCTTCTCAATGTCAGCTACAACTTGTCATAATACACACAGTCAAATGTCTTTGCATAGTCAATAAAGTATAAAGAGACATTCTTCTAGTATTTCTTACTTTCAGCCAGGTTCCATCTGACATCAGCAATGATATATCCCCAGTGCCACAGCCTCTTCTAAATCCTACTTGAAATTCTGGCAATTGCCTATCTAAGTACTGTTCAGCTGTTTTTTCATAATCTTGAGCAGCATTTTGCTAGCATGTGATATCAACTATATTGTTCGTTAATTTCCATATTCAGTTAGATTACCCTTCTTGGGAATAGGAACAAATAGAGACCTCTTCCAAACTGTTGGCCAGACATCCATCCTCCAAATTTTCTGGCATAGACTGAAAAGTGCATCCAAGGTTGCATCTGTTAACTTAAACAAGTCAATTGGTATTACATAATTTCTTGGAGCCTTGTTTTCCAATGCCTTCAATGTAGCTTCTACTTCCTCTTTCATTACTATTGGCTCCTTGTTCATACGGTACTTCCTGAAATTTTTCAGTGTCAATCAATTCTTTCTGGTACAGTAACTCTGTGTAATCCCTCCATCTTCTTTTGATGCTTTCTGGGTCATTCAATACATTGCCCATAGCATCTTTCAACATTGTCACATGAGGCCTAAATGAAGACCAGTTGAGTTATGGGATGATATCAAGGATATCATCCACGAAGAAAGCAAAAAGTCATTACAAAAACAGAAGAGAAAGAAAACATCGAAATGGATATCAGAGAGACTCTAAAGATTGCACTGGAACATCAGGAAGCCAGATCTAAAGGAAAACATATTGAAGTAAAAGTGCTGCACAGATGGTTTCAAAGGGCAGCTTGGGAGGACAAAGCAAATGTGCAGAGAGCTGGAACTGGAGAATAAAAAGGGAAGAACTCGCTCTGCATTTCTCAAGCTGAAAGAACTGATTAAGAATAACTGAACAGGGGATCCAAGATGGCGGCGGAGGCGGAGACAGCTTGGTGAGCTGCGGGAGCAGCGGACCACTTGGAGGAGGGCCACCATGACCTTCTACAGACCTCTGTTTATTGATAATTGAACAGTTAAACAGTAGATGACTGGTCTTCGGTGAGGATTGAAGCTCAACATCAGGAGATCAAGGATTCCCAGGGAGGAATGGGTGAGCCCACACAGCCACCACAGCTCCATGAGGCTCCCACCACTGGACCCCAGGGATCCCCTCACCTGGGATGGACGGTTTGCTCCCTTTCCTATAGGTAACTTTAACACTGAGTTTTACTCCAGTCCTGACCCTGAACCCAGTGCCAGAGACAAAAAGGAAATATAACTGCCAGCTAAGGAAGCAAAGGAGGATGGAGCCTCAGGGTTCAGTCAGCCATCCCCACTGGACCCACCTGGGAAAACACTTTGCAGTTCAGAGGGGAGTAAATGTCAGGAAAATATCTTCTAACAGAACAAGAAGGCAAGCAGCTTTAACCCAAGACCACCAGTAAGGTGATAAAGTGTGCTCCATATCCCCCTTCACATCAACGCCCCTGTTCACCATGAAGAAACCAGAGAGTCTGCGGCCAATTCCCAAATGAGAAACCCCCAAGTTAATAAGACAGTTTGTTTAATCACCATTGGACTACGCTTACCATTGCCCTGTATCATCTGGTCCCCCCTGGATCCTTTCCGTTTCCTTCACCTGCTCCCTCCACCAACGAAATTGTGCATCTCTGCAACTGCATTCCTACAATTTTCATCCCTGCCCCTCCTCACCCTTCTGCTCCCAACCCTCACCTCTTTGTATCTCCAACATGTTTTTCCCAATTAAATTTAACAAAAAAAGAATAACGGAATAAAAATTGTTATTATCAATTATGGTGTTGGCAAAGAGTATTGAATATACCATAAAGTGACAAAAGAGCAAGCGACTCTTAATAGGGAAGAACCCAGCAGTTCAAGCTCGTCTATAGTCCTTGCACTCTTTTCCATCCCAGGGCAGCCGCTGCTCTGGGAAAGTAGTTGGTGGTGGTGCACAGAGCTGGACCAGATGGCGGCCTAGGTTTCTGCTTTTTTGAGAGGATGGTCACTCCCATACTGGGAGGGCAAACCCTGCTTTTCCTTGAGTCAGGGACCCAGGCTCAGAGCAGGACTTCATCTGTTGTACCGACCCCCGTTGCTGTAGGTCTTGGTGCTGTCACCGCCACGGACTTCACTTTGGACCATGACCAGATATATTATTGGTGATTACCACTTACCTCTAATTTAATTCTTGTCATTTCTTGGGATTTGAAGGAAAAAATAGCCAGTGTATGCCTAATGATGCCTAGGTATGCCTCGTGAACATAATGGACTTTCGAAAGGTAGTCCCTCAAAGAAAAATCAACTCTCTGAAGTTTTTTCAAAAAAAGGGAAACAAAGAGAGCCTTGGATTTCACAGGATCTCTAGAAAATGAAGAGAATATTGCAATTATAGTGCATCAGAAATTGATCAGGTTGTTCCTGCTGCAGCACAGTCCTCACTTGTAAACTGTGAGAAGAGAGAAAACTTACTACCATTTGTGGGACTGAATAATCTTGGCAATACTTGCTGTCTTAATAGTATACTTCAGGTATTGTATTTTTGTCCTGGTTTTAAATCTAGAGTGAAGCACTTATTTAATATTATTTCAAGTAAGAAAGAAACTCTGAAGGATGAAGCCAATAAAAAAGATAAGGGAAATTGTACGGAAGATTCTTTGAAAAGTTATGAATTAACCTGCAGTTTACAGTCCTTAATCATTTCAGTGGAACAGCTTCAGGCTAGTTTTCTCTTAAATTCAAAGAAATACACTGATGAACTTGCTACTCAGCCAAGGCAACTGCTTAACACTCTCAGGGAATTCAACCCTATGTATGAAGAATATCTACAGCATGATGCACAGGAAGTATTACAGTGTATTTTGGGGAACATTCAAGAAACATGTCAACTTCTAAGAAAAGAAGAAGTGAAAAATGTGACAAAATTATGTACTGAGGTAGAAAAAAAACTCATCAGAAAGAGGACAGTAGTGATCGTAACAACATACAGATGAACAATATGAGGCATTGTGAAGAATATAAATAAAAAAAATCCCAAAAGGGAATACAAAAAGAAGAAGTGAGACTGAATTTAGTAATATCAAGAAAAAAGCTAAACTATCCAAAGAATACCAGTCAGTAGAAGACAACCAGAGACAAACTAGATCAAAAAGGAAAGCAACAAATGATATGTTAGAGATTCCTACTAAAATAAATTCTAAGAACACTTGTGAAAACGAAATTGCCAAGCCCTCACAAAAGAAATCAAGAGTTAAAATAAATTGGTTAAAATCTACAACTAAGCAACTTAGCATTCTTTCTAAATTCTGTAGTCTGGGAGAAATAGCAACAAGGCAAGGATCCAAAGGATAATTTAAAGAAAGTGAAGATGATCTTGAATATAACACTTTAAAGGTTAATGGTTGTGGGCTTGATTTTCCAGGGCATAATATTAAGCCCATTAATGTTAATGAAGATAAGGCCATAAACAAAAGTGTGGAACAAATTGGTTTTGAGTTAGTAGAGAAATTATTTCAGTGTCAGTTGGTATTAAGGACTCATTGCTTGGAATGTGAAAGTTTAACAGAAAGAAGAGGAAATTTCCAAGACTTCGGTGTGCCAGTACAAGAAGATGAAATTTCCAAAGTAGAGGAGAGTTCTGAAATTGCTCCAGAACCTAAAATAGATATGAAAAACCTGAGATGGGCAATTTCACAATTTGCTTCCATGGAGAGGATTGTGTTGTTGTTGTTGTTGTTGTTACATGCCGTCAAGTTGTAGGTGACTCATAGAGACCCTAGGAATGAAAGACCTAGACATTTGTATAACTTTCATCCTTTCTCCATGTTCATAGGGTTTCTGGAGCAAGCTATGTTGGAAACGGATGCCATTCTTGCTTCCAAGCTTGTTTTAATCAGGGGGTTCCACCAAACACTGTCCACCATGGGTAACCATTATCACATTTGACACATCCGTGTCACAGTGTTCAGCTTCACAGCAACCTCGAGTTATCTTTGCACAGTAAGTGGACAGAGCAGGGCTATACGATCTAAAAGAATGTTTCCCCAAAAACAATTAAAAATGGGCCTGAGGGCCACGGATTAGTCACCCACCTTTGGCGTGGTAGCATCACTTTCTGTCCACTAGGCCAATGGATCTCTATGTGGAGAGGATTGTAGGAGAAGATAAATATTTCTGTGAAAACTGTCATCATTATACTGAAGCTGAACAGTCTTTTGTTTGACAAAATGCCTGAAATTGTAACTATTCACTTGAAGTGCTTTGCAGATAGTGGCTTAGAGATTGATTGTTATCATGGTGGACTTTCCAAGATCAACACTCCTTTGTTGACAACCCTTAAATTGTCACTAGAATAATGGAGCACAAAGCCAACAAATGCCAGCTATGGATTATTTGCAGTTGTGATGCATAGTGGCATTGCAATTAGTAGTGGGCCTCTGTTAAAGTCACTGACCTTAACACTTTAGAATTAGATAAGGGAAATTCCATGGTAGATCAGATGTGTGAAATAAGTACTACAGAACCACTGAATGAAGATGCAGCAAAGTGTGTGCCCCAAAATTATGACTATGAAGAAGTGCCTTCATCTCAGATTTTGTTCATCACAGGTGGATCCCATGTGTCTTCAGTAGACAAGTCACCTTTGTAGCTAGCACCAGTGCCAGCTCCATGCCATTGCACCTTCTTTAGTCTTGATTGCCCTTCCCGCATTTATTGGTGTATTAAAATGACTGAATATGAACATTAAGGACTCCATGAACCTGGGCTAATGGGAGACTGTAGAGAAAATGAAAAAAGATCCACCAGAGGACATCTTTGGGGGGAGGGAGCTTGGGGGGAGGGAAAATGACTAATGAAGCTAATTAAAAGAAGCATTCAAATCTGCTTTCTACCCTCATTAACAATTAGCAGGGCACTGGCCAGAGTTTGTACCCTGTGTTTTACCTTAACAACATTCTATTTGCTCTTTGTATATTTAAGTGTTGTAAGGAAATGTGTTTCAATCAAAACTGAACATGAGATAAAGGAAAGAGATGTGGCTTTTGTGATATTCTATCACAAACACTTTTATTGTATCTCTGTAAAATACAATGTATGTATGCAGGTAAGTGTTTTTGTCCTAATGTTGCTACTCCCATGGCAGACAAAAAAGAAAAAAAAAAAACCAACAAAACACAAAAGAAAAAATATTGGAGAAAAACCCCAGGCTCATAGCAGCTACTGTGTAGAAATCTCCCCCTTCTTCTAATTTGCTGAATGAAGAAAAAAAAATCTTTTATTTGTGATATTTTCAGAGACATTTGCTCTAGTATGGTGTATTTAAATAATAAAAACTTAAAAGAAAAAAAAAGAAGTGTCTATTAGAGTCAGTGGAAATACACAGTCAAGTAAAGTTTTAAACAACAACAAATGTAGAAGCTTTTGTACTTCTTGGAGGACAAAAGAGCAATGCAGATTATGAACTATAAAACAAAACATTTAAGCCTGAGAAAGTTGCTAGTAAAAAAGTTGCCTTTGCTGAAAATAGATATTCCAAGGTTAACAACACTAATGGTACCCATGAATCTGATAGCAACAAGGAACACAATGACCAAACAAGCTTTAACATGAATGGATTTGAGAATAAAATTTCATATATAGTGCAAAGCTTAAAGGAGCATGAAAGGAAGTGGTTATTTTTTTATGATTCTGAAGTGAAACTTACCGAAGAGAAGGACTCTGAATTCTCTTTCTCCTTCTACCTCTCCTATACCTACCCCTTGTTGTTGTTGTTATGTGCCGTCGAGTTGTTTGAGACTCATAGCGACCCTATGTACAACAGCCCTAAACCCT
>NW_006399928.1:5765733-5766389 GCF_000299155.1 Elephantulus edwardii | reverse complement strand
GAGGGTAGAGAGAATAGTGCAACAATGAATGAATGGAAACCCAAAATCTCTGTAAATGTTTATGAAAATTAATAAAATATAGAAAAAAAAGAGTAAAATCGTGCTGAAGAATATTTTAAAATGATTGGAGTAAAACATTGACAAGAATCTTCCAGAAGTTCAATCTGGATTCAGAAGATGCCATGGAATGAGGGTTATCTTTGCTGTTATCAGAATGATGAAAACAGAGAATGTTAGAAAGATGTTTGCATGTGTTTTAATGACTGTGCAAAGACAATCACTTGTGTGGGTCATAGTAAATAATGGATAATGGTGAGAAGATGGAGGATTCCAGAACACTTAATTATGCTCTTTTGAGCACTTTCTGGTAGCCTAGTGGCGAGAAGTGAAGAACAAATTCAAACTTCGAGTTGCTAGAATCAAGGATGTTTTCGGCAGAATGTTAAATAATCCAGGAAGTATTAAAAGTAGATGACAACAATATACAGAGTCACTGTATCAAAAGGAATTGGCAGACACAGAAGAATTTCATGAAATAACATATGAGCAAGAGCCTATAGTGATGAAGAAAGAAGTTCAAGCTGCTTTGAAGGAAATGGCAAAAAATAAGGCCCCATGAATAGATGGTATAGAACAATATAATTGATTTCACATGC
>NW_006399928.1:5762428-5764753 GCF_000299155.1 Elephantulus edwardii | reverse complement strand
GCCTTTGAGCTGTGGTGCTGGAGAAGAGTATTGAGAGTACCATGGACTGCTAGGAAAACAAACAGATTCATCCTGGAGAGGGTTAAACCAGGCTGATCTTTAGAGGCAAGGATTGTGGGGCTTCGTCTGATATACTTTGGACATGTTATAAGGAGGGACCTGTCCTTGGAGTGGGACATCATGCTTGGGAGGGTGAAGGGACAGCACAGGAGGGGAAGACCCTATATGAGGTGGATTGATTCAGTGACTGGGCCAACTGGGATGGATGTGTCAGAGCCAGTGCCATTGGACAGGATAGAGCAGGTTTAGGACTGTTGTACATAGGGTCGCTGTGAGTCGCTAGAGTCGATGGCACATAACAATGACAACAAGCGGCAAGAAGCTATGCTGCAACCTCAAAGGCACGCAATTCAAATTCACCAGCTGCTCCTTGGGAGAAGGATGGGCAATATGATTAACTGCTTCTGAAAACCCTCCAGCTATGTGTCTGTTTTGACTTGACAGTACACAATAACACAGTAGTTTGAACAGAACAAGGGAATGCTGCCTTTTTAGAAGGTTAAAGATTCATAGAAAAGATGTACATCAGGGTTGTGTCTTTTCTCCATACCTATTCAATATGTATACTAAGCAAACAATTAAAGAAGTTGAACTATATGAATAAAATTATGCCATCAAGACTGGAAAAAGACTCATAAACAACCTGTGTGAGTATGGCTGTCTTCCATACAAAAAGTGAAGAAGACTGGAATTATTTATTGAACAAGGTCAAAGAATATCACCATCAATATGGATTACCTCTAAACATTAAGAAAATAAGAATCCTCACAATTTGACCAATAGATAATATCGTAGTAGATGGGCAATTTTGTTTTACTTGGACCTACAATCAACACTAATGATAACAACAGTCAAGAAATCAAAAAGCATGTTACATTGAACAAATGTGCTGTAAAGGATCTCTTTAAAGGGCTAAAGAGCAAGAATACAAATTTAAAGATTAAGTTACACCTGATCCAAGCCATACTATCTTCAGTTGCTTCTTATGTATGCCACAAAGGTTGTCCGTGAATAAGGAAGATTGAGGAAGAATTGATGCCTTTAATTTGTCATGTTGGTGAAAGTATTGAATGTATCATGAGTATCAAAAGAAGAAACAAATTAGGCTTGGACAAAGTGCAATCAGCATGATCCTTAGAGTCAAGAACAATAAAACTTCATGTCACATGTTTTTTACTGTGTCCTTAAAAAAAAAAAAGACATCATTCTGGAAAAAGTAATGAATCAGTCATTAAGAGGAAAATCCTCAATGACATAGATTGACACAGAGAATACAATCATGAATTTAAGCATGTTGGAGATTGTGAAGATGGTACAAAATAGGGCCAAGTTTTAATTTTTTATTCATATAATTGCTGAGTCGTAGTCAACACAACAGCATGCAACAATTAGCATCACAAAGTAGTATGGTTATTAAAATTATATGTAATAAAGTGAGCAATCTACTAATATAATATTTCACCTGCTAAAAATATTTGTTGTTGTTTTGTTCAGAACCAACTCACATCTGATCCTTCAGTAGGTTTTCAGAGATTGAAAATCGCATGGGATGATATCGTCCACCTTTTCTTTCCCCCTTGGCTTGCTTGGAAAGTTCATATACATTGTGTTTCACATTATTCTTCATTCACCTTGTGTTTCATACATTTTTATGCGTTGTTTTTGATACAATGAATCAGCATTTGACCTTGCCGATCATTACCCTGTCTTTTTGCCTATATCCTTCACATTTCCTCCCCACCCTCTACAACCAAACAAACTGTGCAACCCTGTGGTTTCGTGCCTACTCATCCTCAACCCTCCCCCCAAGAGTTCTCATACATGTCTTACTATTTATCCTATTATTTTAAACTTATGGTCTTATGTGGTATTTACCCTTATAAGACTGTGTTAGTTCACTCAGCATAATGCTCCTCAGTCTCTCCCAAGTTACATAGTATTTTTTAAATCATTGCTCCTAAGAGTTACATAGTATTACCTTGGGTGACTGACTGTGCTAAAATTTCTCAAAACATGTGGTCATAGATGGACATTTGGATAGTTCCCATGTTCTTGCAATGCTGAATGATGCTGCTATGAACATTGGTGTACAAATCTCTGTATGTATCAGTTATAATTTCCTTGTTGTATATTGCTAGACACAACCTTGCCCCCTGAAACTGAGGAGGACCTCATGCACTTACTGCAGAGGGTCAAGGACTGCAGCCTTCAGTATGGACTGATTCTCAATGTCAAGAAGACAAAGATTCTCACCACTGGACCAAT
>NW_006399928.1:5760170-5761927 GCF_000299155.1 Elephantulus edwardii | reverse complement strand
GTGTCAGAGGCAATGCGATTGGCACAAGATAGAGCAGGGTTTAGGGCTGCTGTACATAGGGTCGCTATGAGTCGCAAACGACTCGACGGCACATAACAACAACAACAACATATTGCTAATACTGGGGCATATGGAGGTTTTATGTTCAATTATTTTAGGGAATACCAAACTGTCATATAGAGTGGTTGTACCATTTTACAATCACGCTAACAGTGAATGAGAGTTCCCACCTCTCCACATCCTCTCCAACATTTATTGTTTGCTACCTTACTAAACTTTGCCACTGCTACTGGGGTGGGATGGTATGTCTTTGTGGTTTTGATTTGCATCTCTCTTATTGGTAGTGATTTTGAGCATTTCTTTATGTGCCTGATGGACATCTGAATGTCTTCCTCTGTGAAGTCTTTCCATGTCTTTTAACCATTTTGTACTTGAGCTATCAGTCTTTTTCTTCTGGAGTTCCAGGAGTATTCTGTAAACTTTTGTAGTGAGAGACCTTTGTCTGAGATGTTATTGCCAAATATTTGTTCCCAGTGGGTAGGTTTTCTTTTCACCTTGTTGGAAAAACGTTTTTCTGTTTTTGTTTTTTCCCCCTATGTTAAGTATTTGTATTTATTCTCTTATGTGTGGATATATTTTTAATGTATTATTATTAATAATATTAATAAAAATTTACATATTTTGGATTTCCATTCATTCATTGTTGCATTTTTCTCCCTGCCCACCCCTCCGTCCCCCCTAGTTCGCTCTTCTCCTTGAAAAGTAAAAGAAAAATTCCTGCATTGTTATATAATCCCTCCCCCAAATCCACTCCACTATGCATAGCCTCCTGCCTTGACAATAATACTTAATTATATATCCCTTTTAAACAGTTCTCTCCTTCATCTGTTTCAATGCAGTATACATTATTTATACCATCTTTCTCAGTCTCCCCCCAACTCCGATGTCAGTTCCATTTTATAACAGTGGTACTAAGCAGTATTTGTCCTTTTGTGACTGAGATATTTCATTCAGCATAGTGTCCTCCAGGTTCACCCATTTTGAATAATATTTCATGAGTTGCTTGTTTTTCAATGCAGCTTAGTATTCAATTGTGTAAATATACCACAGCTTCTCTATCCATTCATTTGTTGATGGGCACTTAGGTTGTTTCCAACTCTTTGCTATTGTGAACACAGCCGTGATAACCATGGGTGTGCATATAGCTGTGTGATGGAGGTTATGGTTTCTTTGGGGTATATTCTCAGTAGTAGAATTTCTGGGTAAAATGGTATTTCTATTTGCAACCTTTGTTTTAAAAAATATTATTAATGTCAATGAAAATTTACAGAGACTTTGGATTTCCATTCATTCATTGTTGCAATTTTCTCCCTGCCCACCCCCACCAAGCACACTCTTCTCTTTGAAAAGTAAAAGAAAAATTCTTTCATTGTTTTACAATCCCGCCCCCCAGGTCTCCTCTACTATGCAGCCTTCTTAATGGACTCCTGTCATGACAAAAATACCTAATCACATATCCCTTTTTTTTTTAATTTAGTTTATTTATTTTTCATTTCAATGAACATCTACAGAGACTTTGGGATTCCGTTCATTCACTGTTGCACCCTTCTTCCCGCACAAACCCCTCCCCCGCCCCATTTGCTCCTCTCCTTGAAAAGCAAAAGAAAAACTCCCTCATTGGTATACAACCCCCCCGCACCTCCCCAACCCCACCACCTACCCCCAAATATAATCCACTCTGCAACCCTCATTGCATA
>NW_006399928.1:5756199-5759287 GCF_000299155.1 Elephantulus edwardii | reverse complement strand
CCCTGTTAGAGAAGTTTCTGGATGCGCATAGGGATTTGATTCTTAGAAGGTCCCATTCATCTATTTTATCTTCTCCTGGTTGTAGATTTTTCAAATGCTTGGAAAACTGCTTATGTTGTGGATTAGGATTCCTAGAGTTCCTCCAAGCTTTTCTTTAATGAAGTTTATAGTCCTTGGTTTTACTTCTAGGTCTATGATCCACCTTGAGTTGTTTTTTGTGTATGGAGTGAGGTATCGATCTTGCTTGAGTTTTCTGCAGATAGTTTTCCAATTTTGATGACACCACTTGTTAAAGACACTGTCATCTCCCCACTTAACTTATTTCATCTCCTTGTCAAAAATCAGTTGACCATAGGTAGATGAGCTGATTTCCAGGTTCTCAATTCTATTCCATTGGTCTATGTGTCTGTCTTTGTACCAGCACCATGCTGTCTTGACCACCACAGCAGTGTAGTAGCATTTGAAATAAGGGAGTCACATGTCTCCTACCTTGTTTCTATTTTTAAAGAGCGGTTTGCTTATTTGGGGCTTCTTTCCATTCCAAATGAAATTGGAGATTGCTTTTTTCATCTTATTGAAGGATGGGATTGATATTTTTGTTGGGATTGCATTTAATGTGTAAATTGCCTTTGGTAGTATTGCCCTTATCACAATATTGAGTCTTCCTATCCATGATAATTGGATATTCTTCTACTTCTCAAGGTGTCCTTTTGTTTCTTGTAGTAATGTTTTAATGTTTTGCAATTTTTGTTGACTAGATTCCTTGTGCTTGCAGTTAGATTTATTCCCAAGTATTTAATCTTGTGATTAGCTATTGTGAAGGGTATTGTTTTTCTCAGCTTCAGCTATGTATTTTTATCACTGTAGAGAAATTCAACTGATTTTCGTATGTTGATTTGTATCCTGTCAATTATCCAGTAGTTTTCTTGCTGAATCTTTAGGGCTTTCTAAGTATACGATCATATCATCTGCATAAGGGATAATTTTACCTCCTCTTTGCCAATTTGAATACCTCTTATTCTATTGTCTTATTTCTATCGCTAAGTCTTCCAAGTGCTCAGGCCTTTCTTTCATAGGGTCACTATGAGTCGTCTAAGACTCTACGGCACCTAACAACAACAACAACAATAAGACTTCCAATACAATATTGAATAAGAGAAATAATAGTGGGAATCCTCACTTAGTTTCTGTTTTTTAACCTCCATCCATTGAGAACAATGTTGGCTCTCGGATTTGCGTAAATATTTTTTACTATGTTGAAGAAATTACCCTATAATCCTATTTTGCTGAGCGTTTTAATTAGGAAAGGGTATTGGATTTTGTCAAAGACCTTTTCTGCATCAATCGATACAATCATGCGGTTCTTGTTGTGCTTTGTTAATGTGAAGAATTACATTGATTATTTTTATGTTGAACCATCCTTGCATACCTGTTATGAATCCCACTTGGTCATGGTGAATTATTTCTTTGATGTATCATTGGCTTCTATTGGCCAGGATTTTATTCAGGATTTTTACATCTACGATCATAAGAAACATTGGCCTATAGTTTCCTATTTTGATGGTGTCCTTTCCTGGCTTTGGTATAAAGGATATGTTTCCATCTTTTTCTCTTTTCTTAAATAGTTTATGTAAAATCGGTGACAGTTCTTCTCTGAATGTTTAATAAAATTCACTTTTTTAATTTTTATTTTTTATTTTGTTGTTGTGTGCCATCGAGTCAGATTCAACTGGCACAGAAAGAGTTAGATTGCCCCTCCTCCAGTGGAGCATCTGATGGATTTGAACTGTGCACCTTCATGATTGTAGCGCAGCTTCTTGCCACTAGGTCACCAGAGCTCCTAAAATTCACTTTTAAAACCATCTGGTCCAGGGCTTTTTTTGGCTGAAGGTTGTTTTACTACCTTTTCAATTTCTTCTTTGGTAATGGATCTGTTCAGGTGTTCAGTTTCAGTTTGCGTCAGTTAAAGTAGGTATTTGTCCATTTCCTCTAGGTTTTCGTATTTGTTTGAGTTTTTTGTAATATTATGATGTCAACCTTTTTATATTACTAGTTTCTGTTGTGATGTTGCCCGATTCATCTCTTATTCTAATTATTTGTGTCTTTTCCTTCTTTTCTTTTGTTAGTTTTGCTAGTGGTTTGTTGATTTTATTGACCTTTTCAAAGAACCAACTCCTAGTTTGTTTTTTCGTTTGTTTGGGTTTTTTTTCCAATTTATAAATATTTATTTTCACAACATTGCCCCCTCCCCAACCTCCTCCCCTCTGACTCGTTCTCTTCTGGGGGAGCCTAGCACAGGCAGACGTCTCTGCGATGTCTCCTCTCTCCTGCATTCCCCATTCTTTTCCTGGCCCTCTTTTCTTCCCCGCTTCCTCTCCTTGAAGCTCAGAACCCCTTCTCTCACCCTTTTCTCCCTTGCCTCTCTATCCAACTTTGTCTGCATCCCGTTCTCCCTCCTCCTCCCTCTGCCCTGATCTCTGATTTGTCTGCCTTTCTTGTTCTCTCCCATCTCCATGTACACCGCTCTGCGGGGCGTCTCCTTCTCCTTCAAGGCTCCTTTTCTCTCTGTGTCTCTGCCTCTATGTCCCTGTGTGTGTGGTAGGCAGCGGGTATTTTTATGTTTGTGTCTCCCTTTATATGTGATCTCTCTCCTTCTGACTCTGCCTATGTGCGTGCATCCCAGTCTTTCTCCCTCTCAGCTTCTTTCTGGTAGTGGTGCTGGGAGCTATTTTGGTGAGTGCCTCTCCCTCTCTGTATTTTCCTGCCGCCCTCTCTGTGGGTATTTATCTATTTCTGCACCCCTCACCATCTCTCCGATCTAAGGACCCCAGCTCTTCCCAGCAGGTAGCAGTCAAGAAAATGTGCGAGGCCCCCCAACTCCTAGCTTTGAAGATGGTTTCAATTGGGTTTTGGTGTTCTATTTCATTTATTCCTGCCTGAATTTTTATAATTTCAGGTTTTTTAGAGGGTGTTGGGTTTTTTTTCTGTTCTTTTTCAATTTGTAGGAGATGTTGGGTTAGAGAGTCAATGGTCATTGTTTCTTTCCTTTTGAAGTGTTTGCTTATTGCTATAAATTGACCTCTGATTA
>NW_006399928.1:5744379-5755312 GCF_000299155.1 Elephantulus edwardii | reverse complement strand
TTAATGAACATTTACAGAGATTTGGGGTTTTCATTCATTCGTTGTTGCACTATTTTCTCTACCCTCCTCCCCAGTTTGTTCTTCTTCCCCCACTCTTGTGAGTCTGTTTTAATTGTCCCATTGCCACAGTGCTTGTCAAAGCCAGTTCTGATTAATCTCCTTTTCAGTGCGTCCTTTGCAATTCCCTATCACTCTTCCCTGAGAGAGACTTCACCCTGATTCATAAGGAAAAGGGGACAGCGTATTCTCTTAGCTACTTCCTGCTGAAAAGGGAGGCTATAGGTTTCAGGATGAAGATATTGTCTCACTACTCTAAAGGGTCCCTTTGGCAATAGGAAACACGTAGACTATTGTGGAGATTGATTTTGGAATTTAGATGCACTGTTATCAGTTTTGCTTAGCAGTACATGTTCATATCCTTGAAGATGTATCTTGGAACTGTTGCAGCCTAGAAGACACAAATTTAACAAAGAAGTTAAAAGTACATGAGTCAAAAATTTAAAAGCAATAATATTCCAAGTAGAGGCTCTAATAGTGGCACAAATCAAGTTACAGAGGGAAGGTAGTTCTTACAATAAAAGGTCTATTGACTAGCACTTTTTCTATTATAGTATAAAGGTTAGGAACCACAAGATGTAGAGGCTCAACTATGTCATTTACTGTTCTTAAGTCCTGGAGAAAATTCCATCTACCACTGGGTTGTTTTACAACTCGGAAGTCCGCATGCAAGGCAGAGGTGAAGTAAGGAGGTTTTCCATCATTTCCAACAACTAAGAAATAGTGAGAAGAGTTGGGACCTCAGAAGGCTTTTAGGACCAAAGAGTAGGCTCTTGTGTTCAGGAGAAAACTAATATACTTACCAGTAATGTTAATGCTCACCCACAGCTCTTCTGGGAGGATCTAAATCGTTGAAGCGTCCTCCTTTGTTTCCAGCTGGGAACTGGGGCCTGTCAGTCCTGTCAGCCATGAGGACCTGGTGTGGGCCACCTTGGCCAAGTGTCCTTCAGATCCACACTTAAAGCAAGTGAGTGGGAGCTTCCTCTCTACTCCCTTGCCTATCTGTGGCTCTCGTCTGTGACACTGTCTACTGAAGTGGCCCAGCTTTCCACAGTGGAAGCAATTCTGACCTCCTGTATTACCTTTGGGCAGCACTGTATATGAGTAAGACTTCCTTTTCCTGACACAGGCCCTAACCTGGCAGCAATAGCTGCCCGTTTTTTTAATTTATTGATGCTTGCCTTGTGACCGAAAATGTTATTTATTCTGGGGAACATTCTATGTACATTGGAGAAGAAGGTATATTATCCTTTTGGGGGGTGCATTAGCCAATAATGATCTATGAGATCTCGGTTTTTTATTGTGTGGTTTAATTCTCCAGCATCTCTGTTGAGTTTCTTTATGGTAGTTCTGTCTTTTCTTGAGAGGGGTGTATTACAGTATCCAAGTACTATAGTAGTGTTGTCTGTTTCCTTGTTAAGTTTTGTTAATGTTTGTTTTATATATTTTGCAGGTCTTTCATTTGATGCATAGATATTCATTATTGTTATGTCCTCTTGTTTTATTGACCCTTTAAGCATTATATAGTGACCTTCCTAATCCTTTGTGATGGTTTTTACATTGAAATTTATTTTACGAGAGATTAGTATTGCTACTCCTGCTTTTTTATGGTTGCCCTTTGCTTGGTATATATTTCCCCCACTCTTTTCTATTTAATCTTTTTTTATCTTAATTTTTCAAGTGTGCTCTTGAAGACAGCATATTGGTGGATTTGGGGGTTTTTTAATCCAATATGCTACTCTTTTTCTCTTCAGTGGTGCATTTAAACAGTTAACATTCATTGTGATTATTGAGAGGCAATGTTTTATTGCTCTCATTTTGTTGAGTTCTTTTGGTGTTGTTGCTAGTAACTTTATAATTTTTTTTAATTATTATTTTTGTGTGCGTGTACCATCAAATGAGATCTGACTGATACAGAAGGAGATTGTCCCTCCTTTCCCGGCAGAGCATCTGGTGGATTCGAACCGTTCGCCTCTGGGATTTTAGTTGCAGCTCCTTGCCACTAGGCCACCAGAGCTCCCCTGCTAGTAACTTTAGTTCATCCTGCTTTCTGTAAGCAGGACGCCTCTCAGTGTTTCCTGCAATGCTGGTCTTGTTTTTACAAATTCCCTTAGGTTCTGTTTTTCTGGGAATATCTTGATCTCTCCTTCATATTTGATGGACATTTTCACTGGGTACAGTATTCTCGGTTGACAGTTGTGTTCTTTGAGTGTTTGATATATGTCATTCCATTGCCTTCTTCTTTGCATGGTTTCTGCTGAGAAATCAGCACTTAAGCTTACCTGCTTTCCCTTATAGGTTACTCTTTGTTTCTCCCTTTCTGCTTTCAGAATTCTCTCCTTATCTTTATTTCTGGCAAATTTGACTATGATATGCCTCAGTGTTTTTCTTTTGGGGTCTAGTCTATATGGTTTTTGCTCAGTCTTAAATATATATATTCTCTCATTCTTCATTATGCCTGGGAAGTTTTCTTCTAGTAATTCTTCCACAACTTTTTTTCAGTTGTTTATTCCTGTTCTGGGATTCTGATGATGTGCATGTTATTCCTCTTGATGGTGTCCCACATTATTCTTAGGTTTTCTTCTTTTTCCTTCTCTTTTTTATCCACTTTTTTGCTCTAGGAGATCAGTTTGGACAATTCTATCTTCTTTCTTACTGGTTCTGTGATCCATCTCTTCAACTCTGTTCATATGTCCCTCCATCATGCTGACAGCATCTGAAACCTGGGACCTCATCTTTTTGATCATGGTTTCTTGTTTTTCCAGTGCCTCTAATGCCTCATTAGTTTTATCTGCATTGTTTTGGATTTTTTTAAGCTCCTCCTTATTTTTTTTTTACAATGTCCTATAATTTTTCAAGTTTGTTTTTCATCCATTGAGAACATTCAGTCTTTTTTTTTTTCCAATTCTTTGTCAGAAAGTTCCATCAGACTTTCTGGCTTCAGGAAATACATTACTACTATGTCTCTTTTTGGGGGTGATATCTTGCTTTGTGCTTGTGTGGTGAGTGAGTTAGTCTGCTTCTTTTGGGACATTGCTGTGGCAGAGTGTTTCATGCTTGAGACAGTAGCTGGTTCTTGATCTGATGTCACCACTCCAGAGTAAGATTGGGCAGGCACACAGACAGATGCACATAGGTTGGGTGCACACACAGACACACAATTGTGCGTGGGGGGGGCGTGCACACAGATGCACATGGAAGGGGAGTGTGGGGGAGACCTCTCTCAATTTCCCACTGTCCTGATTGCTCCTAGTGGGTGAGTCCTGCTGTGACTCATTGCTCCCTGCTTTGATTCACTGCTCCCATCGTGGCTTGCTGCACCTCACAGAGGCTTACTGTACTCCACCGACACTTGCTGCACCCCACTGGTGCTTACAGATCCCGCGACTCTCAAATGTCCATGTTGACACACTGCAATGTTTTGATCCAAGGCTTGCAAGGCCAAGGGCCTGACAGCAGTTTGTTTCCCAGAGTACCTGAGTGAGGACGGAGAAAGCCTGTTGTTCCCTTCTAGAAGTGGCTTCTCACTTCCATAGAGATGCCTGGGACCTCCCTGTAGCCTGAGTTAGGAATACCATGTAGTCAGGCCTGACAGCAGTTTGTTCCCCACAGTACGTAAATGACCAAGCTGGATATGGAATTTTTATGAGTACAGAGATTTAATCTTTAGAGAATCTCATCATCAATATTATCCTTTCCAGATTGTGCATTTCTGGCTGTGTTTGATACTCTCTTTGTACCATAGGATAGGCCTTTTAAGCTTGGTACCAGTTTGTCTCTGATGAACTTTATGGTTTTGAAATTTACTTCCAAGTTTCTGATCCACCTTCAGGTAATTTTTGTAATGATGTAGGATGTGGTTCTTGTTTCAGCTTTCTGCAGGTAGCAAAGTTTTGCCAGCTCCATTTGTTAAAGAAGTTGTCATTTCAACATTTGATAAGTTTAATTTCCTCATCGAATATCAGTTGATCATACTTGATAGTTTAATTTCTGGGTTCTGGATTCTGTCCCATTAATCTGTGTGCCTGTCATAGTACCAGTACCATGCTGTTTTGCTTACTACCGCTATGTAGTAAGTTTTGAGGTCAGAGAGTCTTATGCTTCCCACTTCATTTTTGTTTTCCAGAAATGCTTTGCTTATTCAGAGTGTCTTTCCTCTCCAAATAAAAGATACTATTTCCCTTTGATATTCTTGAAAAATATATTTGTTATCCATATTGGGATTGTGTTGAACATGTAGATTGCTTTTGTAGGATTGCCATTTTGACTATATTTAGTCTTCATATACATAAACACGGAACATTTTCCCATTTATTTAGGTCTTTTATTGTGTTTTCAGAAATTTTTTGTAATGATTTTTTGTACAGGTCTTTTGTGTCTCTAATTAAGTTCATTCCCAAGTATCTCAATTTATGATTGGTTATTGTAAATGGTATTGCTTTCTTAGTTTCCTTCTTTGTGTTTTCTTTGTTAATGTACAGGAATCTCACTTATTTTTGGGTATTGATCTTGTATCCTGCAACCCTACTAAGCTGATCTACTAGCTCCAAGGGGTTTTTTGTTCATTCCTTGGGGTTTTCTGTGTACCCTATCATATCATTTGCACATAGTGACAGTTTACCAATTTCTTTGCCTATCTGGATGTCTTTTGTTTCCTTCTTTTGTCTTATTGCCTAGCAAGTACTTCCAATACAATATTGAATAGAAGTGGTGGTAGTGGGCATCCTTATCTGGTCCCTGTTTGCAAGGAAAATGCTTTTTGTTTTTCTCCATTGAGAATAATGAATGGCTTTTGATTTTACATATATGCTTTTCACTATGTTGAGGTTGTTGTTGTGGTTGTTGTTAAGTGCCATAGAGTCATAGACGACCCATAGAGAGCCTATTAATGAAAGTCTTGAATGCAAAACTTCCTGTTTCCAAGCTTGTTTTATTCTGGAGATCACAAAAATCAAGCCTGAGGGTCCAAAAGCCTTTATAAATATGAGGCCAAATCCCATCAGTTCAGACCCTGTTGTGAGCAAGAGCCACACCCTAGTCTCAAACCCAAACCAGAAAACACAACTTTGCAGAGTCTGGCTGTCCATCCACTCATCTTCCCAGTCTAGAAATAGCCCCTGTGTTGAGGAAATTATCTTTCATTACAATTTTGTTTAACGTCTTTATTAGGAAAGGGTGTTGAAGTTTATCAAATGCTTTTTCTGCATCAATTGCTAAGATCATGTTCTTGTCATTTGCTTTGTTACTGTGGAGAATTACTCTGATGATAATTTTTGTTATGTTGAATTATTCTTGCATAACTTTTATGAATCTCACTTGGTCATGATGAAATACTTTTTTTATGTACTTTTGGATTCTGTAGGTTAGGATTTTGTTAAAGATTTTTGCCTCTATGTTCATGAGAGATACTGATCTGTAGTTTTCTGTTTTGGCAATATCTTTTTCTGTTTTAGTATTAGAGCTATGCTTGAATCATAGAATATCTCTGGGAGTGTTCATTCTTTTTCTATATTTTAAATAATTGAAGTAGAGTTGGTGATAAATCTCTGAAAGTTTGGTAGAATTGAGCTGTGAAACCACCTAGTGCAGGAATTTTTTTTTTTTGGTAGGGGAGTGAGTCTTTTTATGACCCATTCAATTTCTTCCTTTGTGATGGATCTGCTCAAGTGTTCTACATCTGACCGTGTCAATCTGGGTAGGACATGAGTTTAAAGGAAATGTCCATTTCCTCTAAGCTTTCAAATTTATCAGAGTATAGCTTTTCATAGTATTCTGACATTATAGATTTAATTTCCTCTAGTTCTCTTGTGATGCCACCTCTGTCATTAATTACTTGAGTTATTAGTGTTTACTCTTTTTTTTTGCTAAGTTTATTAGTGGTTTGTCAATTTTATTGTCCCTTTCTAAAAACCAGCTCCTAATTTTGTTGATGGTTTCAGTTGTTTTTCTGTTTTCTATCATGTTGATTTCAAATCTTTCTTTTCTTTCTTCTAGAGACTGTGGGGTTAGATTTCTGTCCTTCTATTTAATGAAGGTGTTGAGTTAAATCATTAACTTAGCTTCTTTCTTCCTTTTATGTGTGTTTGCCTATTTTTATGATCTGGCCCCCTGAGGAATGCATTGGTTGCATCCCAGAAGTTTTGGTATGTTGTATTTTCATCATTATTTGCTTCGAGGAAATATTTTTATTTCACTTTTTACTTCTTCTATAACCCAATCATGATCTAGCAGTGTATTGTTTAGCTTCCACTTTGGTGATTTTATTAGCTTTATCCTCTTGTGGTTAATTTCTAATTTTATGGCATTATGGTCTGAGAAGGGACTTCTTATTATTTCAATGTCTTTTTAAATGTTATGAGGCTTTCTCTGGGCCTTACTATGTGATCAATTCTGGATAATGTATGATGTGCACTTGAGAAGAAAGTGAATTTCGTTTTAGTTGGGTGCAATACTCTGAATACATCCACCAGGTCAGGTTGGCTGAATGTATAATTGAGATATTCTGCATCTTTGTTAAGTTTCTTTTTAATTGACATAACTTTTGGTGAGAATGGTGTGTTAAAGTGTCCCACCACTATTATGGTGCTGTCTATTTCTCTCTTAAGTTTTGTTAAGAGTTGTTTTACATATTTAGCAGATCTATCATTTGGTGCATAGATGTTGACCAATGTTATATCTTCTTCTTCTATTGTGTCTTAATTATTATATAGTGCTCTTGTGTATCTTTTATGGTGGTTTCCATTCTGACATCTGTTTTATCAGAGATTGGTATTGCCACTCCTGGTTTTTTTTTTGTGGATTTCATTTGCTTGGTATATTTTTTCCAGCCTTTTATTTAGAGTCTATCTTTCTCTTAATTTCTTAGATGTGTCTCTTGTAGACAACATATCGATGAGCTTTGGTTTTGGTTTTGGATTTTGGGGTTTTTTTAATCCATTCTGCTACTTTTTTCCTCTTTATTGGTGCATTTAGTCCATTCACAGTAAATGTGATTATTGACAAGTCACATTTTATTGTTGCAATTTTGCTGTATTTATTTGTTGGTTCTTGTTAATATGGTCCACCCACTTTCCTTTGGACTTCCCTTAATAGTTCTTGCAGATTTGGTCTTATTTTCACAAATTCCTTAAGTTCCTTCTTTTCTGAAAAGGATGTGATTTCTCCTTCATATTTAATGGAGAGCTTTTCTGGGTACAGGATCCTCAGTTGGCAATTGTTTCCTTTCAGCCCTCTGTATATACCATACCATACCATACCATACCATACCATACCATACCATACCATACCATACCATACCATACCAATTATACCATACCATTGTCTTGCTTTCATGGTTTCTGCTGAAAAATCAGAACTTAATCTTATTGCTTTTCCTTTGTAGGTGACTCTTTGTTTTTCTTGTGCCACTTTTAGTATTCTATTCTTGTCTTCTATTTTGGAGAGTTTGACTATGATATGTTTTGATGTTTTTCTTTTCTGATCTAGTCTATTTGGTGTTTGCTGAGCTTCCTGAATGTGGATTTCCTCCTTCTTCATAGTACCTGGGAAATTTTCTTCTAGCATGTCTTCCACAATTTTCTCAGTGATTTCCTATCTGTCTTATATTCTGGAATTCCAGTCATACATATGCTATTCCTTTTGATACCATCCCATATGATTCTAATATTTTCTGCATGCCTCATCTCTAATTTTTTTTCTAATATGCTTCCTTTGAGGTTCTTCTCTTCCAGCTCACTGACAGTCTGTTTTATTTTTCTGTTCTACTTTTTTGTCCTTCATACATGTGGGACACTTCTGTCATTTCAGTCTTTATATTCTGGATTGTATTTCCATGTGTTTCTAGTATTTCCATTACTTTTTTGGCTGTATTCTATCTATCTTGTGATGCTTGTTTAAAGTTCTTGTACCTCTTTATCTAGAGTTTCAATTCTTTTTCCATCTTTTGTATTTGATTCCATGGTTGGGCAAATTCCTCCTCCTCAATATATTTGTTCTGGCTCTATGTCTCTAGAGTGCTTACTTTCTTAATGGTTTCCATTGTTTCTCCCATAATTTGCACCTTTTCTGTAGATGTTCAAATAACTCCTCATCAATATAATTTTTTTCCCCTGGTACTCTACCTCTAGGTTATTCCCTTTATTTATGGCTTCCATTGTTTCTTCCACCATTTGTACTTTCATTCATAGCTGTTCAAACGTCTCCATTTCAACATATTTCATCCACCTTCTTGACTCAGGTTCGTGAGGTTTGCAATATTCTTTGCCTTTTTTGGAGAAGACTTAATTTGTTTTTTCATAGTGTTTGAAACTACCTGCTGCTTTCTTGGCATTACGTGACATTTTTCTTGATAAATATTAGGCTGTTTCTCTTGTGTCTGTGTAAGTTGATGTCATGTTCAATCTATGGAGTGAGCCACTTACTCTATTGAAATCCCTTCTAGCGTAATTTGTCTTTCCTAATGTCCTTGAGTTTCTCTATGTTCTGCACTGCAGCCCCACAGGAATCTCACCTTTTTGTAATCCCTTGCTACCAACTCTATTATCCTCCTTCACATATAATGTGGTTGAGTGCTGTGAGACCAAGTGTTCTTCTACTCGAACAGTTTCTCATGCACATTTTCTCCTGAAGCTTAATGTCTTCCTTTGTCTCTGGAATGGCACAAGATCAGAGATCAAGGCCACCAGTCAAAGTGGTTTGTGTGCATGGAGTCTCAAGTCAGCCCTCCCTCTTGAAGAGAACTGAGAAAGTCTTTCTCCTGCTTGTAGCTCTGTGCATCAAAGTTTCTTGTCCTGTTTGGCCCCTGGGATGGCCCTTTAGCAGCAGAGGCCATATTCCCAAAATGGAGTTATCTCTATCACCAGAGAAGCCTCAGTCCCCTCTCCTGGCAAGCAATGGAAAGTGCTTGCTCTTGGCACAGAACCTCATCTGTCTCACTTTTTCTTCTGCAGCTAAATATCTTCCTTTGTCTCTGGAGTGGTGGGAAAGATCAGAGACACCAGCTTAAATAGCTTGTGTTCGGGGTGGTGGAAGGTCTCAAGTCACTATTGTTCATATTTTTGGCACAGTGCAGCTAGTGGATTTGAACCACCTGCCTTTGGATTGACAATGCAGCTACTTATCCATTAGACACCAGAGCTACCAATTAGAAACATTTTGTTGTTGTTATGTGCCATCAAGTCACTTGCGACTCATAGCGACTCTATATCCAAGGGCCCTAAACCCTGCTCTATCCTGTGTTAGCCTCACTGTTCCTGACACGTCTACTCCCATTACCCCAATCATTGAATTTATCCATCTCATCGAGGGTCTTCTCCTGCATTGTCCCTCCACACATCCAAACATCATATCTCTCTCCAAGGACTGGTCCCTTCTTGCAACATGCCTAAAGTATGTCAGTTGAAGCTTCAGAATCCTTGCCTCCAAGGAGCAGCCCAGTTTCACCCTTTCCAAGACAAATCTGTTCTCCTAGCAGTCCATGGTATGTTCAACACTCTTTTCCAGCACCACAGTTCAAAGGTATCAATTATCTTTCTATCGTCCCTAGTCACTGACCAGCTCTCCATCGCATAGCACACAATTGCAAAGACTATAGCACAGATCAGGTGCACCTTAGTCTCCATCCTGACCTTGTTGTTCTTCAGTACTCTGGAGAGATCCCTGACAGCTGACTTTCCCAATGCAATTCGTCTCTTGGTTTCCTGGCTGCTGGTGCCAAGAGTGTTGACTATGGAGCCAAGCAAATGAAAACTGTTAACTATCTCAATCTCTTCACAATCCATAATGATGCTGCCTATTGGCCCAGTGGTGAGAATATTTGTTTTCTTGATGTTGAGTTTAAGTGATATTGAAGGCTATTGTCTTTGACCTTCTGCAGCAAGTGCTTTAGGTCCTTCTCAGTTTCAGCAAGCAGGGTTATGTCATCTGTATAACTCAGGTTGTTGCTGACTCTTCCACTGATCCTGATGCCACATTCCTCCTCATACACCCCAGCATCCCGGAAGATCTGTTCACACAGATTGAAAAGGTAGGGAGACAGAATACATCCCTGGCGGACACCCTTCCCAATTTTGAACTATACAGTGTATCCTTGCTCTGTTCTAACGACTGCCACTTGGTCCAAGTATAGGTTTCACATAGCACAATCAAATGTTCTGGGATTCCCATTCTTCTCAGAGTCAGCCACAGTTTGTTGTGATCTACCCAGTAAAATGTCTTTGCATAGTCAATGAAGCACAGATAGACATTCCTCTGGTACTCTCTGCTTTCTGCCAAGACCCACCTAACATCAGCTATAGTATCCCTAATATCACAGCCTCTTCTAAACCAAACCTGCACATCTGGCAGTTCTCTATTGACACGTTGCTCCAGTCATTTTTGGAAAATTTTCAACAGAATATTGCTTACATGTGATAGTAATGGTATTGTTTTGTAATTTCCACACTCTTTTGGATCATCTTTCTTTGGAATGGGAACAAATTTCAATCTCTTCCAGTCAGTTGGCCAGCTGGCTGTCCTCCAGATTTCTTGGCACAACTTAGTGAGCAGATCCAGGGCAGTGTGTCTGTTTGTTGAAATATGTCAACTGATATGTCTTTAACTCCTGGAGCCTTGTTTTTTGCCAATTCTTTCAGAGCAACTTGAACTTGCTCCTTTTAGTAAATGCTATTTCCCTTTCCTTTTCCTTTAAATAGATGTGTAAGTTCGTTTTCACTCACTTTCTTTGGCTACAGTTCTCCCTTAGAGGAAGGAAGCTATCAGGTTTGTTGTGTTTTTTTTTAAATTTAGTTTGTTTATTTTGCATTTCAATGAACATCTACAGAGATTTTGGAATTCCATTCATTCATTGTTGCACCCCTCTCCCCGCACAAACCCCTCC
>NW_006399928.1:5726165-5735148 GCF_000299155.1 Elephantulus edwardii | reverse complement strand
GACTCAAAATGCCCCATGCCAGTCCATCTCATCTCTCCAATGCCTAATATGTCAATATTTATGCGTTCCATTTCTTTCTTAACAATTTCTAATTTTCCTGCATTCATGGCTTTCACATTCCATGTTCCAATCACTAGGGTCTGCTTTCAACTGTTCCTCCTCCTTTGTATTTCCATACTTGATAGTTCTGCCTAGGTTGCCTTCACAATAGAACAAAAAAAACGTAGACCAAATTTATAGCATTTTTCAACATCACTTGAAAAAGTTGTCCAATATTGAAGATTTAGTTTCTTTAGACTACTCTTTAGTTTGTAGTCTAAAGAAACTAAATCTTCAATATTGGACAACTTTTTCATTTGATGTTGAAAAATGCTATAAATTTGTCTATATTTTTTTGTTCTTTCGTGTGGTTTTTTGTTTCGTTTTTGTTTTGTTGGGGTTTTTTTCCCCTTTTTCCCAAAGTTCAGAGCTGGCGGGGTGGTCGCGAGGTGGGTCGGGGGGAGCAATACGATACTTGAAGATGGGGGTTGTGTGTCAGAGCTGCAGGGGTGTGAAGCTATCAGTTTTTCTTTCTCCTTATTTACAGGTTCAAGAGTATAGAGAGGCTCTTGAAGCAGTCCTTATCAAGGGAAAAAATGGAATTCCACTTCTCCCAGAACTGTACAGTGTTCCTCCAGATAAGGTGAGTTGGTAATGCTGTTATATGGAGCTAAGAGAAGAAGAACAATATTTTTGAAGGACTGACTGTCTTGTTTGGGTCAAATAATTTTTCAATTTCAATTTCTTTAAAAATTTGTCTTTAGTAATTGTATAACAAAAGCATAATTTTGCTAAATTGAAAAAACTTTAAACAGATTTAATTATGATAATATTGCAAAGCCAAGCAAAGACAAGGACAGTCTGAGGTTGCAAATGCTATTTCTATCAGCAGGCAGAACTAGAGTGATACTCAATATTAGTTCGCAGAATTTGAGATTGCTGCTTTGAGGCTTGCATTTGAGATAGTTTTAGTAGATAAAGTCTGTTGTTGTTGTTGTTATGTGCCATCGAGTCACTTGCAACTCATAGCGACGCTCTGTGCAAGACTTCTAAACCCTGCTCTATCCTGTGCCAACCTCACCATCTCGACACACTTACTCTCACCACCCCAATAGCAGAATAGATCCATCTCATCGAGGGTCTTCCTCTCCTGCGCTATCCCTCCCCTCTACCAAACATGATGTGCCTCTCCAAGGACCAGTCCCTCCTTACAAAATGCCCAAAATATGTCAAATGAAGCTTCAGAATCCTTGACTCCAAGGAGCAGCCCAGCTTCACCCGCTCCAGGACAAACCCTATTTGTTTTCCTAGCAGTCCATGGTATATTCAAAACTCTTCTCCAGCACCACAGCTCAAATGTATCAGTTCTCTTTCTATCATCCCTAGTCGCTGTCCAACTCTCCAATGTATAGGACGCAATTGAGAAGACTATAGCCCGGATCAGGCGCACCTTAGTCTCCAGCCTGGCCTTGTTGCTCTTCAGTACTCTGGAGAGGTCCCTGAAAGCTGACTTTCCCGTTGCCATACGTCTTTTCATTTCCTGGCTGCTGGCGCCAAGAGAGTTGACTGTGGAGACAAGCAAACTAAAGCTGTAAACAATCTCAATCTGTTCACCATCCATCCTGATGCTGCCAATTGTTCCAGTGGTGAAAATTTTTGTTTTCTTGCTGTTGAACTTCAATCTGTATTGAAGGCTGCATTCCTTGACCCTCTGAAGCAGGCTCTTCAGGTTCTCCTCAGTTTCAGCAAGCAGGGTTGTGTCATCTGCATAACTCAGGTTGTTGCTGACTCTTCCACCAATCCTGATGCCACATTCTTCCTCGTACAGTTCAACATACCATATGATCTGTTCTGCATACAAGATTCTGATGAAAATTATCCAAAAACAACTGGAGAATATGTCAACAGAGAACTGCCAGATGGGCAGGCTGGAGTTCAAAGAGGTCATGGTACTAGGGATATTAAAGTTATGTTAGATGGATCTTGGCAGAAAGCAGAGAATACCAGAGGAATGTCTATCTGTACAGCATTGACTATGCAAAGGCTTTTGACTGTGTCGATCACAACAAGCTGTGGCTGACTCTGAGAAGAACGGGAATCTCAGAACATCTGATTGTGCTTATGCAAAACCTATACTTGGAGCAAGATGCAGTCGTCAGAACAGAGCAATGTTTGAACTACTACATGGTTCAAAATCAGGAAGGGGATCTGCCAGGGATGTATTTTGTCTACATACATTTTCAATCTGTATGAAGAACAGATGAAGTTTGTTGTTGTTGTTGTTGTTGTTATGTGCCGTCAAGTAGCTTGAGACTCATAGCAACCGTATGTACAACAGCCCTAAACTCTGCTCTGTCCTGTGCCAATCACACTGTCTCCGATACACCCATCCCGATTACCCCAGTCACTGAATCAATCCACCTCATAGAGGGCCTTCCCCTCCTGCACCGTCCCTCCACCCTCCCAAGCGTGATACCCTTTCCAAGGACCGGTCCCTCCTTACAACATGTCCAAAGTATGTTAGATGGAGCCTCAGAATCCTTGCCTCCAAGGAGCCGCCCGGTTTAACCCTTTCCAGGATGAATCTGTTTGTTTTCCTAGCAGTCCAAGATAAAGTTTAGGAAATTAAATATATACTGTACTTCTCAAAAACGTTAGTTAAGAATACCATCGTTCTTCTTAACAATTGGGAAAGAGCAGTATAGAAGTTTGATTAAGCTTCTAGCAGCATCAGTAGCATTACCTAAGAGTATGTTAAAATGCAGATTGCAGTTTCCATCTATTGAATCAGATTCTACCTTTTAAGAAGATCTTCAGGTGATTTGTATGCACACATTGAGAAAGGCTGTGACTTTTTGTTGCATTGGCTATAAAATTACTATTATATAGACTAGGAATCAGAATGCAGATTCTTCAGCCTTTTTATTTTATAGTATCTTAAATCTTCTATTATGCTAGCATTACTCTATTCTCTTAGGTTGATGAAGAATATCAGAATCCTCATAGTGTGGATCGAATTCCCATGGGCAAGTTGCCTCACATGTGGGGTCAGTCTCTATACATCTTAGGAAACTTGATGGCAGAGGTAAAGTGAAACTTTAAAGTTCTCCCACTTTTTTAAGTGCTTTGTTCACCAAATGATTTTATTCGTAGCACATTAAATCTAAAGGATATGTCTTTTGCTTTTGCACTTGACCTTATAAAGGCTCCTCTAAAAGCTCTAAAGCATGACTAACCTTTCAGAAAATTCTTTGTTCCTTGCAACTATGTTCTTTTTGCATCTCAGAGCTTCCTACTTTGTAACATTGGGATCCCTCACTACCTTGCCTGATGATGGAGCCCAACTCTTTCATCTGTTTATGTGTTAGCACTTGAAGGTGTTTTGTTTGTTGTTTTTTTTAATTGTTTTATTGGTTGGTTTTGTTTTTAGTTTTGCTAAGGCTTTAGCTTCTTGATTAGCATTAGTTAACATGAATATTAATGTCTTTCAAAACTGGACACATAATTTGTTTAAAATAACCAACCAGTGACATTCTCATTCAATTAGAATAGATTAAATATCATGAACGAAGGATAAGTGACTTGTCATCTTGAAGGAAACATGAGAGAGTTCATAGTACTTCATAAATGACTGAAAATCAAGTTATGGAAATATAAATTGATGAGAAAAAATAGACTAATAACTTACACAGAGCTCTGGTGAAATAGTCCTTAGTGAATTATGCAAAGACTATACTTCTCTAGTTGTTTGACTCCACCAACAATTTTGTGGGAGAAAGATAGATAGGTAGTCACCTCTCATGCAATTTACAGCTTCAGAAATCTGATGAAGAGTCAGTAATGAGTCTGAATAGACTCAATAACAATGTATGAGAGAGTGAGACTTATAAGGAGCTCCTGTGGTATATAGTACCTTGCATCTTGCAATGCTAACCAAAAGATCTCATATATAAAAGTGGCTCCAAGGGAGAAATATTGACAATCTCCTCCTATTTATATTTATAACCTTGAAAACATGATGGAGGGCTGCTATGAGTCAAAATTGACTAAAGAGTGATGAGTTTTGTGAGTTTGAATGACATACCATTATAATAGACTTTGTACTCTGTTGTCTAAACAGTAATCTTATCTGGAGTTGATTTCTGAAAATTGAACAAATCCTTTTAGTGAACATAGGTATGTTGTTTTTTGTTTTATACCACAGAGTAGAATCCTACCCATAGTTGACCCTACAGTGGATTTTGAGACACACGGGAGGAGATTGCCCATCATTCTCCCACTGAGCAGCTGGTGGCCTCAAACCACGTACCTTAGGGATTGCAGCTCACCTTCTTGCCACTAGGCTACCAGAGCACCTTGAAACCAACATTTCTGAATATGCATACATATTACACGTTGGTGTGTATTTCGCGGTTTTTGTAATTTATATACCTATTTTCAGAAAAAAAGATGTGTTGCAATTCCTAAAAAATCAGCATCAGATAAGATTACCATTTTTGTACAATGAAGGTATTTATTCCCTTAACATACACGATTCTTATTGTGATGTAGAATTATGAACACTGGGATGTGGTTTCTCCTCAAACAGTACATTTTTTTATGTCTTTTTATGATCTTTCTTTTAGGGATTTTTAGCTCCTGGAGAAATTGATCCCTTGAATCGTAGATTTTCTACTGTACCAAAGCCAGATGTTGTGGTTCAAGGTGTGTATTTTATAGAAGAAACTTTATAATAAATGTCTGGAGTTAGAGACAGACATCTGTGGGCCAGGGGATTTACATTTTGTATTGAATTTTGTAAGGCTTCAAAAAGTGTATCATAAAATTGGTTTGGTTTCATGTCTAAATTGCTAATATCTATTAGACACATGGCATTAAGTTTTGTCAAAAGCGAACTTGGGGGAGGATAGGAAAATGTGCAACAATGAATGAATTGAAATCCAAGTTTTCTGTAAATTTTCATTAAAATATCAATTTAAAAAGATTTGGAAAAGAATTTGTCAAAACCTATAAGACTGTGCAGCACAAAGAGTAAATCTTAATGTAAACTATGAGTTTTGTTAATAAAAACATACCAATATTACCAAACAAATTTTAACAAATATGATGAAGAATGCAGGATATTAATGGGGGAAACATCATGTGTGTAGAGGAAGTAAATGTTAGTTCTCCCCAGTATTAGCATAATTTTCCTTAAAACTAAAGCTAGGAATGGGTGATGAAATATTATGAGTATTGTAATGTCTATGGTATATTCAGTACTCTTCTCCAGTTCCACAGTTCAAAGACATCAATTCTCTTCCATCATCCCTAGTCATTGTCCAGCTTTCTAATGCATAGCAAGTAATTGTGAAGACCATGGCCTGGACCAGGCACACTTTGGCTTCCAGACTGATATTGTTGCTCTTCAGTACTCTAGAGAGGTCTCTGACAGCAGACTTTCCCAATGCAATTTGTCTTTTGATTTCCTGGCTGCTGGTACCAAGAGTGTTGATTTTGGAGCCAAGCAAAATGAAAGTGTAAACACTCTCAATCTCTTCACCATCTATCATGATGCTGCCAATCGGCCCAGGGGTGAGTATCTGTTTTCCTGATGTAGAGCTTCAATCCATATTGAAGGCTGCAGTCCTTATCATTCTGCAGTAAGCACTTCCGGTCATCCGCAGTTTCAGAAAGCAATGTTGTGTCATCTGCATAATGTAGATTGTTGAAGAGTCTTCCTCCAATCCTGATGCCACACTCCTCCTCAGAGATGATCTGTTCTGCGTTTAGATTGAAAAGGTATGGAGATAGAACGCATCCTTGGCATACACCCTTCCCAATTTTGAACCATGCAGTGTTTCCTTGCTTGGTTCTGATGACTGCCTCCTGGTCCAAGCATAGGTTTTGCATAAGCACAGTCAAGTGCTCTGGGATTCCCATCGCTTCAATTAATACTTCTTTGGAAGTGCTCCAAAACATAGTTTGTTTTCTTCACAATCAAGTGACATTTTAGGGGCCGAACTCACTCAGTGTTTCTTAAGCTGAAGGAGTTGAAAAACAAATTCAAGATCCGATTATATCTTAGATACCTCGAATTTCAAAAACTCCCAATATCTCACTCCATGGTCATGCTGTTGTTGTTATGTGCTGTTGAGTTGACTGAGACTCATAGTGACCCATAAATAAGAGATCTGAGCCTGGCACCATCCTGTGCCATGCTCACTGTCTTCAATATACTATAGTCATCATGTTAATCATTTTTTTGAGAGTCTTCCACTACTAGACTTACCCTCTGCCTTTCCAAGCATAATATACTTCTCCAACGATTGACCTCTCCCAACAACATGCCCAAAGTATGTGAGACAAATCTTCACCATTGTTGCTTCTAAGGAGCACTTTGATTGCACTTGTCGAAGACATACTTGTTTGTGCTATTGACAGTCCATGGGATATTCAGTACTCTTTTCCAATATCACAGGTCAAAGGCGTTGAGTCTTCTCCTGTCATGTTTAGTCATTGTTCAGATTTCAGATACATAGCAAATAATCTAAAAGATACTTGGATGCTGCAGGCAGGCTGATGAGGGCAGTAGGACTGATTGTAAGTGGTTGCAAATTGAGAACCCATCAGGTTTACATTTTAAAAATGTCCAAGCCAAGTCAGAGGTGTGTAGGAATGGGAGTGGAGTTCTGAGACTTCAGGCAGGCTGAGGGCAGGACTGGCCTGTGTCAGAAGTGGTCATACACCTTGCACTGGTCAGGTTAATCTGTTAAAAATGTCCGAGCAGAGCCAGAGGAAATGGGGAGAATCCTAGAGTACAGGCAGGCTCCAAATTTATTTATATAATTAGTGTTTCATTAAAGTCACATGTAATTTTGCAAATGTATACAAGTTCAGACATAAAACTTACTATTTTGGTGATTTCAACAATCTAAATATTGTGGTGAGTAAAGTTTGTTTTATGCTTTTAAAATAGAAAAGAAAAATTGAGTGAAAGATACCTTAAGTATAACATAAACTAACAAGAAAAAAAGTTCTCTTATTGATTAATAATCATTTTCTTTGTTATTACTGTAAATAGAAACTTTGCCCTTTATTTTCTGGTTACTTTATGTTTCTGGGTGTATATAATGAGAATTTGAAATTACAGTTATCCAGATTTTAAACAGAAACAGCAGCAACCAGGGTTATATATTCATGAAACTCTCAACCTCACTGCCATCAAGTTGGAAATGACTTATAGCTGACCCTGCAGTGAGTTTTAATATACTAAATTGTAGAAAAGAATGCACATCTCCACCTCCCTATGCCCACAGAACTTCTGGTGGAGTGAAATGGTCCTCTTTTGGATTGGTAGAACAATTCCCTACCCACTAACAAAACATCAAGCAAGAAACCACTGAGTCCAGTTTGACTCATGGCAATCCATGTTTGTCAGACTAGAACTGCACTCCATCACACTTCCAAGGTCATGGCTTTCCAGTAGTAGAATGACAAGTCTTCCTTCCAAAGCATCTCTGAGTGAATTAGATTAACCAACCTTTGGGTTAATAGCCAACAGTATTAACTATTTGTGCTATGGGGGACTAATGGAAAGGAAATCCTCAAATAGATTTCCAGAAATGTTAAGATGAACGAATAAACTTTAAAATCTGGGGGGAAAAAACCCCACCTGGCCTGACAATGTGAATGGATTAAGAAAAAAGAGAGAATCAGAATGGATTTTTTAAAAGCTCATTAGTGTGTTGCCTACACTAGACACATAGAAATGAGGAAAAAGATGGACTAAAAATCAAATGGTTGGGGGGAAAAATATACCAAGCAAATTACACCCACAAGAAAGAAGGAGTGGCAACACTAATCTTGATAAAATTGACTGCAAGAAGAAAACCACCATAAAAGATAAGAATTATCTATCAGGAATTATCAATATAATGATTAAAGTCACAATTGATCAAGAAGAGGTAACATTGTTCAGCATCTACACACAAAATGATAGACCTTCAAAATACATAAAACAACAGTAAACAGACTTGAAGAAAGAAATAGACAGCACCACAATAGCGATAGGAAATTTTCACACACCACTCTCACCAAAAGATAGAGCAATTTGAAAGAAAAGTGACAAAGATGCAGAGGATCTAAACTATGCACATACCTCGCTTCTTGGCCTTTTGTCTAAGATCGAGTGTAAACTATACACACAGCCAACCCAATTTGGTGGATGTATTCAGTGTACTGCATCCTACTAAAAGTTAATTTACTTTCTTCTCAAATGCACATGGTACATTCCCCAGAATTGATAATATATTAGAACACAAAGCAAGCCTCAACAAAATAAAAAACATTGAAATAATACAAAGTAGCTTCTCAGATCACAATGCATAAAACTAGCAATTAAAATGAAGAGAGTAAAGTTTAACAAAGCCATCAACAGGGAAGCTAAACAGCTTACATGATTATGTTTTATAAAAGAAATAAAAAGGGACATAAAGTTCCTGGAAACAAATGATAATTAAAATGCAACACAGCAAAATCTCTAGGATACAGCTAAGGTAATCCTCAGGGGATAGTTCATATCAGTAGGAAAACATATTAAAAAGGAAGAAAAAAACTAAAATCAATGCCCTAACTCAACATGTCTATTAATTAGAAAAAGAACAGCAATATTATTCCACAGCATCAAGAAGAAAGGAAATGATGAGAACTAGAGCTGAAATCAATGAGATAGAAAACAGAAGAACAATTAGAACCATCAACAAGGCTAGGAATTGGTTCTTCAAAAGGATCAATAAAATTTACAAACCATTGGCAAACTTAACAAAAATAAAGAAGACACAAATAATTGAAAAATACGAAATGATAGAGGTATCATTACAAGAGAAACAAGATAAAATTAAGTTAATAATATAAGAATATCCCTGATTTCAAATCCTACTACACTGCCGTAGTGGTAAAGACA
>NW_006399928.1:5723849-5724360 GCF_000299155.1 Elephantulus edwardii | reverse complement strand
AGGGTAGAGAGAATAGTGCAACAAGGAATGAATGGAAACCCAAAATCTCTGTAAATGTTTATGAAAATTAATAAAATATAGAAAAAAAAGAATATTAGGAAAAGCTTTACTCTGATAACTGTGAAAACCTAGAAGAAATGGGAAAATTCTTCAAAACTCACATCCTACCCAGAAAGACACAGACAGATATAGAACACTTGAACAGACCCATTACAAAAAATATAATTGAACAGGACATTAAAAGACTCTGTAACAAACAAACAAAAAAAGTCCTAGCCCAGATGGGTTCATGGATGAATTCTACCAAATATTCAGATAAGATCTATCACCAGTTCTACTCCAATTTTATTTTTTCATTTATTTATTTATTTTACTGAGAATGAGATTTATTAGAGAAGTTAGTTGAAAAGTGGGGGAAGAAAACCCTAAAGACTCAGCAAGAAAACTATTGGACATAGTTGACCAATTCAGCAAAGTAGCAGGATACAAGATCAACATACAAAAATCAGTT
>NW_006399928.1:5721493-5722695 GCF_000299155.1 Elephantulus edwardii | reverse complement strand
GGGGTTTGTGCGGGGAGAGGGGTGCAACAATGAATGAATGAAATTCCAAAATCTCTGTAGATGTTCATTGAAATGAAAAATAAACGACCTAAATTTAAAAAAAAATAAACTATATAGAGTTCCCTTGCTCAGTGCTCACAAGCCTCTTGGTCTATGTATAGGTTTTGCATGAGCACAATTAAGTGCTCTGGGATTCCCATTCTTCTCAGTGTTAGCCATAGCTTGTTAAGATCCACATAGTCAAATGCTGCTGCATACTCAATAAAGGATAAATAACCAAAAAAAAAAAAGAAAAAAGAAAAGTGGGGGAAGCAAAGAATATAACCCAACACAAGTTTTAGCCCAAGTTCCAAGACACGATTTCTCAATTAGTCCAGGCTCTGATTTCACTTTAGCAGTCAAACCCAAATCATCCAGCAAAGTTTGTCTCAGAGCAGTTATAAGTCAGCTTCTCCTTAAAGCATCCAGCAAGAGTAGTGAAAACTTTTAACTGGTCCATTATCTCAAGGATCCTCTGCTTGCATATTGCCATAGTTTCTCCACAGCAATACCATAGTTTTTCCACCACCAGGGTCTCACTCTCACCAGGGTCTTATTCTAGTGTCCCTCAAATCTTGCCACCCCGGGTCTTGCTGTCCTCAAGCCTTGCTTCCCAACGTAAGAAGCACCCTTTCTCTCATCCAAGCTGCACAGCTGTTGATGATTTGCAAGACCACGTAGCTTTGCAAGACTGTGTATTTGCAGTTAGGACAGCTGGGGAAGAGAAGTGGCTAACTGTAATGGCTAAAGAATTCCAACTTTTAGGCTAAAAACACAACAGTCATTATAAAGTAGTCATTCTCTGTGCTCCTGTCCTCCCATGCTTGTCTCTGCCATCATTCTTTTTTTAATTTTATTTTATTAATTTTAATGAACATTTACAGAGATTTTGGATTTCCATTCATTCATTGTTGCACATTTCTCCCTGCCCAGCCCTCCCCCCCAGTTTGCTCCTTTCTTTGAAAAGTAAAAGAAAAATTCTTATTTTGGTATACAATCCCCCACACCCCTCCACCGCCCCGAGTACACACTACTATGCAACCTTAATTCTATACTCTTGTGATAACCATAATACCCTATCACACCACTTTTAAATTTTTCTCTTGCTCATCTGTTTCAATAAAGTATATATAATTTATCCAGTTTTTCTCAGTCTTACCCCA
>NW_006399928.1:5712821-5721193 GCF_000299155.1 Elephantulus edwardii | reverse complement strand
GTATATTCCCAGTAGTGGAATTGCTAGTTTAAATAGTAACTCTATTTGCAACTTTTTGAGAAAGTGCCACACCACTTTCCACAGTGGTTGCACCATTTTACACTTCCACCAACAGTGAATAAGGGTTCCAGTTTCTCCACAACCTCGCCAGCATTTGTTGCTTGCTGTTCTGTTAAATTTTGTTGTTCTTATTGGGGTGAGATGATATCTCGTAGTTATTTTGATTTGCATCTCTCTTAGAGCTAAGGACTTTGAACATTTCTTCATGTGCTTGTGTGCCATCTGAATGTCTTCTTTGGTGAAGTGTCTGTTCATATCCTGTGCCCATTTTGCAATTGGGTTGTTTCTCTTGTTGTGGTGCTCGAGTATTTTATAAATTCTAGCTATAAGTTCCTTATCTTACATGTCATTACCAAATACTTTTTCCAGTATGTGGCTTCCCTTTTTACCCTGTTGGAGAAGTTTTCGGATGTGCATAGGGATTTGATTCTTAGAAGGTCCCATTCATCTATTTTATCTTCTCCTGGTTGTAGATTTTTTAGGATACTTGGAAGACTGTTTATGTTGTGGATCAGGACTACTAGAGCTCTTCCAAGTTTTTCTTTCATGAAGTTTATAATCCTTGGTTTTAGATCCACCTTGAGTTGGTTTTTGTATATGGAGTCATGTGTGGATCTTGCTTGAGTCTTCTGCCCATATTTTTCCAATTTTGCCAACAGCATTTGTTAAAAAGGCTGTCGTTTCCCCACTTAACTGATTTCATCTCCTTGTCAAAAATCAGTTGACCCTAGGTAGATGGACTGATTTCCAGGTTCTCAATGCTATTCCAATGATCTATGTGTCTGTCATTGTACCAGTACCATGCTGTCTTAACCACCATGGCAGTGTAGTAGGATTTGAAATCAGGGAGTGAGATGCTTTATTTTTTAAAAAAATACAAAATGAAGGAATACTTCCAGAGTTATTATAGAAAGTATACCTCTACTACTAAAATTAGGCAAATACATCATAAAAAAAGTACAGGCAAATATTGGATTTGCTGGATTTAGCAAACAATGAGCTGTGGGCTGGAAGCCTATTCTTTGTCAACCAGGACCTGGTGGATGAGCCTCATACTGAAAATGTGATTGGACCTCGATTAACTCTCCAGTTTGGAGGCTTATGTGTGAAGAGGTTGGATTCTGGAAGGTGAGTTCTCTTGTTTTGGTAAGGGTTGAATGTGGGCTCTTTGGTTGGTTTTTTGTCATTTACAGTCAGGTGTGAGCTGATTTGATTTGCCGGTCTTAAGTAACAATGTGCTGTGGGTTGGAAGCCTCTTGTTTAGTTTTTTTTTTTCTTTTTCATTCACAATCAAGTGTGAGCTAATTGGATTTGCTAAGCTTTACTATCAATGAGCTGTGGGCTAGAAGGTATCTATCTATCTAGTCAACCAGGACCTGGTGGGCAGACCTTGTATTTAAAAGGCTATAGGTAATGAGTAAGTCTCCAGTTTAGACAGTCATGTCATGTGTGAAGTGGTTGGATTCTGGAAGAATAAATGATCTTCTTTTGGTGAAATTCACATGTGGACTATTTGTTTTGTTTTGTTTTGTTTTTTTATTGTTCCCTATTGGGTGTGAGCTGATGGACTTGCTGGGTTTATCTAATAATAAGTTTTGGGCTGGAAGCCTCCTGTTTAGAGTCAACCAGAACCAGGAGGATGGACCTTGTATGAAAAGATGGTTGGACCCCGACAAGAATCCAGTTTGGAGAATCATGTGTGAAGAGGCTTATTTCTGAAAAGTGGGTTCCCTTGTTTGGTGAGGGTTGAGTTAGGACCGTTTGGTTGTTTTTTTTAATTCACAATTGAGTGTGAGCTGATTGGATTTGTGAGATTTTGCCATCAATGAGCTGTGAGCTAGATGCCTCTTGTTTAAAGTCACCCTGGACCTGGTGGGCAGGCCTTTTATTTAAAAGGTGGTTGGGATCCAACTAAGTCTCCAGTTTGAAGGCTCATGTCTGACATGATTGGATTCTGGAAAGTGAGTTCTCTTGTTTTGATGAGGGTCAGGTGTGGACTGTTTGATTAGTTTTTTGCCATTCACAAGTGGGTGTGAGCTGTTTGGATTTGCCAGGTTTAGGTAAAAATGAGCTGTCGGATGGAAGTGTCTTGTTTACCGTCAACCAGGACTTGGTGATTGGGCCTTATAGTTATAAAGTAGTTGAGACCATACTAAGTTTCCAATTTGGAGACTAAGATGTGAAGCAGTTGAATTCTGGAAAGTGAGTTCTCTTATTTGGGTGATGGTTCGGTATGGACCGTTCTTTTTTCCCCCCATTCATTCATTCATTGTTACACTTTCCTCCCTGCCCACCTCTTCCCCCTAGTTTGCTCTTCTATTTGACAAGTAAAATTCTTTCATTATTATACAATCACTACCCCCAGTCCACGTCACTATGCAGTCTTTGTTCTGTCATAACAATAATACTTAATCACATATCCCTTTTAAACAGTTCTCTGCCTCATCTGTTTCAATGCAGTATACATAGTTTGCCCCATATTTCTCAATCTACCCCCAACCCAGATGTCAGTCCCATTTTACAACAGTGGCACTATGCAGTATTTGTCCTTTTGTGACTGAGATATTCCATTCAGCATAATGTCCTGCAGGGTCACTCATTTTGAATAATATTGCATGAGTTCCTTGTTTTTCAATGCAGCTTAGTATTTCATTGTGTGTATATACCACAGCTTCTCTACCCATTCGTTTGTTGATGGGCACTTAGGTTGTTTCCAGCTCTTTGCTATTGTGAACAAAGCCGTGATAAACATGGGTGTTCATATATCTGCTTGGGTTGACAGTTATGGTTTCTTTGGAATATATTCCCAGTAGCGGAGTTGCTAGGTCAAATGGTACTTCTATTTGCAACTTTTTGAGAAAGCACCATACTGCCTTCCATAGTGGTTGTACCATTTTACAATCCCATCAGCAATGAGTAAAGGTCCCAGTTTCTCTACAACCTCACAAAAAATTGTTGTTTGCTGCTCTGTTAAATTTTCTGTTCTTACTGGGGTGAGATGATATCTCATAGTTGTTTTGATTTGAAACTTTCTTAGAGATAGGGATTTTGAACATTTCTTCATGTGTTTGTTTGCCATCTGAATGTCTTCTTCGGTGAAGTGTCTGTTCATATCCTGTGCCCATTTTGCAATTGGGTTGTTTATCTTTATCTTGTTGTGGTCCTCGAGTATTTTATAAATTCTAGCTATAAGTTCCTTATCTGACATGTCATTACCACATATTTTTTTTCCCAGTCTGTGGCTTCCCTTTTTACCCTGTTGGAGAAGTTTTTGGATGTGCACAGGGATTTGATTCCTAGAAGATCCGATTCATCTATTTTATCCTCTCCTGGCTGTAGATTTTTCAGGATACTTGGAGGACTGCTTATGTTGTGGATTAGGACTTCTAGAGCTCTTCCAAGCTTTTCTTTAATGAAGTTTATAGTCCTTGGTTTTAGTCCTAGGTCCACAATCCACAATAGACTATTTATTTTCTTTCACAATTGGGTATGAGCTGATAGATTTGCCGGGTTTAGTTAACAATGAGCTGTGAGCTAGATGCCTGTTGTTTAGAGACAACCAGGACCTGGGACGCAGGTCTTATATTTAAAATGTGGTTGTGCCCTGACTTATTCTCCAATTTGTAGGCTCATGTGTGAAGCATTTTGATTCTGGAAGGTAGGTTCTATTGTTTTAGTGAGAGTTGCTTTTGGACTGTTTGCTTGTTCTTTTTCATTCACAATTGGGTGTGAACTGATTCATTTTTCTGGGTTTGGCTAACAATGAACTATGGCCTTGAAGCTTCTTGTTTAGAGTCAACCAAGACCTGGTGAATGGTCTTTGTATTTAAAAGGCAGTTGGGCCCTGAATAAATCTCCACTTTAGAGGCTCATATGTGAAGGAGATGGTTTCTGGAACTGAGTTCTCTTGTTTTGGTGAGGGTTGGTTGTGGGCTGTTTAATTGTGGCTGGTTTGTTTTTTCTTCTCTCATTCACAATCTGGTGTGAGGTGATTTGATTTTCCCAGTTTAGCTAATAATGAACTGTGGTCTAGAAGCCTTTTGTTGAGAATCGACCAAGAGCTGGTGGGCCGTCCTTATATTTCAAAGGTCATTTGGCCCTCTGGCCTGAAGCCCTTGTACATGATGTTAATTGTGTTTGGGATTAATATTCTTCTAAGTGGTATAGCACTGGTCTGTCAATTTCCAGTACTGAAGAAACTTGGGCTTGCTGTGATACTGAAGGCTGTGCCACTGGTGTATTAAAGACCAAAATGGTTACCCATCATGGATAGTGTTTGGTGGAGCTCTCAGATTGAGACAGGCTTGGAAGCAGGAGTGGTATCCACTTTGTAAACAATATACCTCTGGAAATTCTGTGAATGTAGAGAAATGACAATAGTTATAGATTAAGGTTCAGATTTTGATAGATTTTATAAATTTTTGTCCATCAAGTCACTAATAGTCGTGCTTAACTTGAGGGCATGTAACAACAACAACAACATGTCTCATAAATGTAGATAAAAAAATCTTTAACATTATGCTGAGTGAAATATCTCAGTCACAGAGAGATAAATGCTGCATAGTGCCACTGTTGTAAAACAGGAATGACTCGGGGTTGGGGGGAGACTGAGAAAAGAGGGGATAAATAATGTACATGACATTGAAACAGACAAGGAAGAGAACTGTATAAAAGGAATATGTGATTAGGTATTACTGGCATAACAAAAGTCCAGGATAAGAGCTACATAGTAAAGTGGTCTGGGGAGGGGGAAACTATATAATAATTAAAGAATTTTTCCCAAAGAAAAAAGTGAACTGGGGGAGGTGAGGCAGGGAAGAATATGTACAACAATGAATGAATGAAAAGAGAAGTTCTTTATAAACTTTCATTAAAATCTCGATAAAAAAATAATATAACTAAAAAAACTTTAACAAAATTATTGCCAATTGAATCCAAAAAATTATCAGAAAAACAATTCATCATTATTAAGTTGGTTCTTAACAGGTATGGAAGGATGTTTCAATATAAGAAAAGCAATCAATGTAATTAACCATGTTAACAAAGAACAAGAACCACATGATCCCATCAATTGATGTAGAGTTTTGACAAATTCCAACACCCTTGCCTCATTAAAACACTCAGCAAAATAGGAATAGAAGGGAATTTCCTCAACATAGTGCAAAGTAGATATACAACACCAAGAGCCAACATCATTCTCAATAGAGAAAGTCTAAAGGCATCCCTCTTGCAAACAGGGACTAAAAAAGAATGTCCACTTTCCCCACTCCTATTCAATATTGTATTGGAAGTACTTGCTGCTGTAAAATGACAAGAGATGGAAATTCAAAGAGAGGTATCCAGATTGGCAAAGAGGTGGTAAACCTGTTGCTATATGTAGATAATATTATAATGTACATAGAAAACCCCAAGAAATCTACAAAAAAAACCGGTTAGACCTTGTTTGTTGTTGTTAGGTGCCATTGAATCGTAGATGACTCATAGAGACCCTATGAACAAAAGGTCTGAGCACGGTTCATATAGTTTCTGGAGGCAAGCCATTTTGGAAATGGATGTCTCTCCTGCTTCCAGGCTTGTTTTAATTGTGAAGCTCCAGCAAACACTGTCCACCATGAGTAACCATTACCACATTTGGCATATCAATGTCACAGTGTTCAGCATCACAGCAACCATGAGTTACCTCTGTACAGCAATGCACAGACCAGTACTATACCACCTAGAAGAATGTTTGACAAAAAACCAATTTCAACCAGGCCTGAGGGTTGCAGATTAAAATCACCCACCTTGGGCTTGGTAGCATAACTTTCTGTCCACTCGACCAATGCAGCTCTCTCTATGTCGTCGTTGTTAGACCTTATAGACCAATTTAGTAAAGTGGTGGGATAGAAGATCAATATACAAAAATAAGAGGAATTCCTCTACAGTAACAAAGAAAATATGGAGAAGGAAACTATGAAAGTAATACTATTTGCAGTGTTGTTGTTGTTATGTACCATCGAGTCAACTCCAACCCTATGTACAACAGCCCTGAACCTTGCTCTATTCTGAGTCAATTTCATTGTCTCTGATACACCTACCCCCCTTACACCAGTCACAGAGTCAATCCATCTCAACCAGGATCTTCCTCTTTTGTGTTGTCCTTCCACACTTCTAAACATTATGTTCCTTTCAAAGGACTGGTCCCTCCTTGCAGCATTCCCCAAGTGCTTGATCCAGTGCCCTGCTCTTCACAATTATGTGCTATGCATCAGAGAGAGGGACAATGACTAAGGAAGATAGAAGAATCATCAATGCTTTTGAGTTGTGCTGGAGAAGAGTATAATATAATATAGACTGCTAAGAGAACAAACAGGTCCATTGTGGAAAGGGTGAAACCAGGCTGTTCTTTGGAAGTAAAGATTTTGAAACTTTGTCTGACTATTTACAATGCTGTGTTATGTGTCGCTGAGTCACTTGTGACTCATAGCGACCCTATGTACAAGAGCCCTAAACCCTGCTCTATTCTGTGCCAACCTCACCGTCTCCAACATACCTACTCCCACCACCCCAATCACAGAATAGATCCATCTCATCCAGGGTCTTCCTCTCCTGCGCTCTCCCTCCACTCTCCCAAACATGATGTCCCTCTCCAAGGACCAGTCTCTCCTTGCAACATGCCTAAAGTATACCAGATGATGTTTCAGAATCCTTGACTCCCAGGAGCAACCCTGCTTCACATTCTTCAGGACAAACCTGCAAAGACTATAATAGCCCACCTTAAATTGAGACACTTAGAAATTAACCTAACTAGAGACACAAAAGACCTTTATAAAGAAAATTCCAAATCACTACTATAAGAAAAGGTCAAGAAAAATGTTTAAAGGTTTAAAGTAGCATAGTCAGTAAATAGCCTTACTGGCACTTGGGGGTTGGGGGGGGAAGAAATATAAGAGACCTAAATAAGTGGAAAATATTCCCTGTTCTTTGATGTTGCTAAGTGTCGTTGAGTTGCCTGCAACTCATAGCGATACTATGTACAATAGTTCTGAACCCTTCTCTATCCTGAGTCAATTTTTCTGTCTCTAACACAACTACCCCCAATACCATCAATCCATTTCATCCAGAATCTTCCTCTCCTGAGCTGTCCCTCCACATTTCCAAGCATGATATCCTACAAAAACTGGCCCCTTCTGTCAGTATGCTAAGAGTATGTGAGATGGAACTTGAAAATCCTTGCCTCCAAGGAACAGCTCGATTTCATCCTCTCTAGAACAGACCTCTTGGCTGTCCTGCAAGCCCATGCATGTATGTTCAAATTCAGGGCCTCTTCAGTTTGTTCATGAATAGGAAGACTTAATATGGTGAAAATAATAATACTACCACAAACAATCTACATGTTTAATGCAATCCCAATGTTGTATTGCTGTTGTTGTGTGCCATAGAGTCAGAAACCAACACATAGTTGACCATCCAGTGGCTTTTCAGAGGCAATTAGTCACACTGGGGAGTTAGCCCGTTCTTCTCCTGTGGAGCAGCTGGTAGCCTCAAACTGCATGCCTCTGGGATTTCACTGAAGCCTCTCTCTACTAGGCCACCAGAGCTCTCAAATTCATTTCTTAAAGAGATAGAAAAGGCAATTGGCAAGCTTTTTTGGAGAGGAAAGAGATCTCAAATAAGCAAAGCACTTCTAAAAGACGAAGATAAAGTGGAAGGCATTGCACTCCCTGATCTAAAAACTTACTACTCAGCCATAATAACCAAAACAGCAGAGTGTTGGTACAATCACAGAGACTTAGATCAAAGGAACAGAATCGAGAATTCAGTAATTAGCCCATCTACCTCACATGCAAGCAAGATTCTGCTGAAGATTATCCAGAAACTACTGGAACAGCACGTCAACAGAAAACTACCAGAAGGCTGGGTTTAGATGGGGTTTGGTACTAGGGATATTGTAGCTAAAGTGAGATGGATCTTGGCTGAAAGCAAGGAGTACCAGAAGAATGTCTATCTTTGCTTCATTGATTGCCCAAAGGCATTTGACTGTGTGGATCATAACAAACTGTGGCTAACTCTGAGAAGAATGGGAATCCTAGAACACTTGATCATGCTAATGAGAAACGTATACTTGGACCAGGAGACAGTCGTCAGAACAGAGCAGGGAAGCACTGCATAGTTCAAAATTGGGAAGGGTGTATGCCAGGGTTGTTTCCTATCTCCATACCTTTTCAATATTTATGCCCAACAGATTATCTGGGAGATGGGGCTCTATGAGGAGAAATGTGGCATCAGGATTGGAGGAAGAATCATCAACAATCTGCGTTATGCAGATGACA
>NW_006399928.1:5701974-5709321 GCF_000299155.1 Elephantulus edwardii | reverse complement strand
GTAGCATTATGATAGACATAGAAAAGATTGAGATTTTTTTTTAACAATTTTAGCTTCCTTGTTTCCACAATCAACACTCTTGGCACCAGCAGTAAGGAAATCAAAAGACAAGTTGCACTGGGGAAGTCTTGCTATCAGGACCTCTCCAGAGTACTGAAGAGCAACAATGCCTGTGTAGAGACTAAGGTGTGCTTGATCCTCGCCATGATCTTCACAATTATATGCATCAGAGAGCTGGGCAAAGACTAAGGGTGACAGAAGAAGAATTCATGCCTTTGAGTTGTGGTGCTGGAGAAGAGTCTTGAACATAACATCGACTGCCAAGAGGACAAACAGGTATAGCCTGGAGAGGGTGAAACCAAGCTGCTCTTTGGAGGCAAGGATTTTGAAGCTCTCTCTCATATACTTTAGGCATGTTTCAGGAGGGCCCATTTCTTGGAGAAGGATATCATACTTAGAAAGGTGTAGGGACAGCACAGAAGAGGAAGACCCTAGATAAGATGGATTTACTCAGTGACTGGGGTAATGGGAGTAGATGTATCAGAGATGATGAGATTGACTCAGGATAGGGGAGGGTTCAGAGCTATTGTACATAGGGTCACTATGAATTACAGGTAACTGTATGACACATAATGAAAACAACAACCTATAGTCAACTGGTATTTGACAAGGAAACAAAACCTATCAAATGGGGAAATGACAATCTTTTCAATAAACGGTGCTGGCAAACCTGGACTACTTTACCTCCAGAAAGCTGAAGGGGAATCCACACCTCACTCCATATGCACAAATCAACTCAAGGTTAATCAGAGACCTAGGGGTAAAGACCAAACTCATAAAGATCATAAGAGACAAAATGAGATGAAACTTAAAAGGTCTACCCTATGGTATGAAGAGACTGACAAATGCAGTCAGAAATGCACAACCAGAAGAGGATAGCATCGATAAATGAGACTTTCTATAGGTTAGGTCTCTCTGTTCACACACACACAAAAAAAAACCACCGACAAACCCTTTTTATAGTAAATGAAAAGAAATTGTACTGATTGGCAAAAAAAACCCAAAAACCCATCTGACAATACCAACTCAGGCAAAGGTATTATAATGAATGTTTACAGAATACTACAGGGCCTCCACAAGAAAAAGACTGATAACCTGATTACAAAATGGAGAAAAGGCATAGAAAGACTTTTCTCAGAAGAAGACATGACTAAAAGATACATGAAGAAATGCTCAAAACCACTGGCAATAATAAGAGAGATATAAATCAAAACCAGCATGAGATAATATCTTACCCCAGTAGCAATGGCAAAGTTTAACATGACAGCCAGCTGTAAATGTTGGAGAGGATGTGAAGAGATTAGAACTCTCATATAAAGTTGATGTGATTATAAAATTGTATAGCCACTCTGGAAATCAGGTTGACAGTTCCTAAAAAAGCTGAACATGGATATTCCACATGACCCAGTTATTCCACTACTAGGAATATATCCCAAGGAAAATAGAACTGAAACAGAAACAAAGCTTTTCACACCAATGTGCAAAGCAGTGATATTCACAATCACAAGAACATGGAAAGAGCTCAAATATCCTTTTACAAATTAATGGATTGAAAAATTCTGGTATATTCCACAATGGAATGCTATGCTGTGTTGAAAAACAAGGAACTCCTGAATTATGATACAAAATGGGTAATCTTGGATGACGTCATGCTGAGTGAAATATCTCAGTCACACAAGGACAAATACTGCATAATGCCACTGTTGTAAAGCAGGACTGACATCAGGGTTGGGGGAGAATAAGGAAAGAAAGGATAAATAATGTATATTGTATTGAAATATTTGAGGGACAAAACTCTTTAAAAGGGATATATGATTAGGAATTATTTGTATGACAAGAGTCCAGAATGAAAGCTGCACAGTGGACTGGAATGGGGTGTGGGGGAATCATATAACAATGAAAGAAAATTTTTTTTACCTTTCAAAGAGAAAAGCAAACTGAGAGGAGTGTGGGCATGGAGGAAAGTGTGCAACAATGGATGAATGGAAATCCAAAATCTCTGTAAAATGTCATTAAAATTAATAAAAACCATAAAGGGATATCTAGGAAATGAGTAGTAAAGTCCAAATGGGCAATGGAATGGGGCAGAGAGGTTGAGAATGGGGAGAAGGGGGAAATCATGCAGTTGCAGAGTTTGGTTGGTGGAGGGAGACATTGAAGGAGTTAGAAAATATCCTGTAGGTACCTAAAAAGAAGGAATAATAGTGGGTATTGATCAATGGTAATTGATTTTATAAAACACAATGTGTTGGAATGATTATACTGAAAACAACATGAATGAGGGAATGTGTGGAATAAGATGCATATAAATTCTGTATGTAAAACATACAAGATAAAAATTTTGTATAAAAAGGGTAGATTTGCTTCATTAAACACTAATGACCAAAAAGCAGATGCTTTGTGAGATGACATAAAGGACATAATTCATAAATAAAGCAAAAGAACATTACAGCAAGTCAGATGAGTGTAAATAAGTCAGACAAGACTTGTTTTATTGTCTTTTTGTCACATTCCCTGAGGTGATGTTCTAACCTAAACTCTGACCCAAACCCTTCCTGCATGCACACAGATTTGGAATCTAGGAGTATGGAGGTTCAGGCAAAGTCAGGGGAGGAGGATGGCCAGCAAGGACAGTGACCACATGGCAAAGTCAGAGGAGGAGGATGGCCAGCAAGGACAGTGACCACATGCTCGTGCCTTGATCCAGGCCTCTGTCCACTTAGCAGTACAGAAACTGTGTCCTCTGTACCAACAGTGGTCCCACTGCGGATAGGAAGACAGCACTTTTCAGCCAATCCCACAGTGATGTGAATGTGAAATGGGCAGAGCAAATCATAAAGGTGCATCCCAAGATACTGTATTTTAAAATCATGTATATATTACATGTATTACACTAAAATCTTCTTACTTAAAAAAAAGAACATTACAAAGTCAGAAAAGGAAGACAGTATAAAAATGGATGTCAGAAGAGTCTCTGAAGTTTGTGCTAGAAAATTGTTATGCTGTTGTGTGCTATCAAGTTGGAATCCACTCCTAGCTGACTCTCCAGTAGGTTTTCAGTGGCTGTAACTCACACAGGAAGAGATTCTGCATCTAGCTCCTTCAGAGTGGATTCGAACTGGATTTAACATTGGCAATGCAACTTACCACTGGCAACTTAGCACTGGCAATTACCACTGGGCTACCAGAAACAGAGGTCAAAACAAAAGGGGGAAAGCTGAAAAGAAGATTTCAAAACACAGTTAAAGAATACAAAATTTGCCAAGAAGTGGAATTTAAAAACTAGAACATGCCTGGCATTTCTCAAGCTGAAAGGATTGAAGAACAGATTGAAGCTTCAAGTTGCAATATTGAAGAATTCTGTGGACAAAATGTTCACTGATACTAGAAGGAAGCATCAGGGGAAGATGTAAGGAATAGACAGAGTCATGGGGTGGGGGGAATTATCAACACTAAATCATTTCTTGAAGGAGCATATGAAGTCCCCAAGATTTGGTGGAATTCTAGTTGAAATGTTTCAACAAACAGATGCAATTCTGGACATGTTCACTACTCTATACCAGGAAATTTGGAAGACAGGTATTTAAACAACTGACCAAAAGATATCAATATTATATCCATATTTGATCTCATTCCATAAAAGGGTGATCCATCAAATGTGGAAATTATTGAACAATATCATTAATATCACATACAAGTAAAATATTTCTGAAAATTATTCAAAATGAGTAGAATAGCACATGGACAGGGAACCACCAGAAATTCAGTTTTAGTTCAAAAGAGGCCATGAAATGCAGTTATGTCAGATGGATCTTGACTGGAAGTAAAAAATACCAGAAAGATGTTTATTTGCATTTTATTGACCATGCAAAAGCATTTAATTGTATGGATCATAACAAATTATGGATAACATTGAGAAGAATGGGAATCCTACAACAGTTAATTGTGTCCATTCAAAATCAATACATAGTGCAAGAAGTAGTTGTCTGGAGAGAGCAAAGGAACACTGTATTGTTTAAAATTAGGAGGGATCTCTATCTGTGTTTCATTGACTATGCAAAGACATTTGACTGTGTGGATCAAAACAAATTGTGGTTAACCTTGAGGTGAATGGGAATCTTGGACATTTGATTTTGCTTATGTGAAACCTATACTTGGACCACGAAACAGTCTTCAGAATAGAGCAGGGAAACACTGCATGGTTCAAAATCAGGAAGGGAGTGTGTCTGGGATGCATCCTGTCTCCATACATTTTCAATCTATACGCAGAACAGATTATTCAGGAGGCTGGGTTTTATGAGGAGAAATGTGGCATCAGGATCGGGGGAAGAATAATCAACCCTACATTATGCAGATGACACGACCTCTCTTGCTGAAACTCAGATTGACCTGAAATGCTTGTTGCAAAAGGTCAAGGACTGTAGTCTTCAATGTGGATTGAAGGAAGACAACGATTCTCTCCACTGGCCTAATTGGCAGCACCATGATAGATGGAGAAGAGATTGAGATTGTAAACAATTATAGCTTGCTCAGCTCCACAATCAACACTTTTGGCACCAGGAGTCAAGATATCAAAAGACAAATTACATTAGGCAAATCTGCTGCCAGGGTACTGAGTACTGAGAAACAACAATGTCAGTCTAGAGACCAAGGTGTGCTTGATCCAAGACATGGTCTTTGCAGTTATTTGCTATGCATCGGAGAGTTGGACAATGACTAAGAATGACAGAAGAATAATTGAAACCTTGGAGTTTTGGTACTGGAGAAGAGTCTTGACCTCCTAGGGGGAAAAGTAAGTCTTTCTTGGAGCGGATGAAACCAAGTTTCTCCATGGAGGCTAGGATGTTGAAGCTTCGTCTTGCATGCTTTGGGCATGTGGTCAGGAGGGACGGATCCTTGGAAAAGGATATCATGCTTGCAAAGGTGGAGGGACAGCACAGGAGAGGAAGACCCCGGATGAGAGGACAATAGGGCTTGGTGTGTTAGAGTAAATGAGACTGGCTCAGAATAGGGCAGGCTTCAAAGCTATTGTACATAGGGTTGCTATGAGTTTCAGGGGACTCGACAGCACATAGCAACAACAACAACATATTTTCTCCACACTTATTCATTCTGTATGCTGAGAAAATAGTTTCAGCACCTGGACTATACGAAGAAGAATGTGGCATTAGAATTGCGTTATTCAGATATCACAGTCTTGCTTGCAGAAAGTGAAAAAGACTTGAAGCACATGCTGTAGAAGATCAAAGAATCTAATCTTCAATAACGATTACATTTCAACATCAAGAAAACAACAAATCCTCACTACTGAACCAAAAGAAAACAACATGATAGATGGAGAAATAATGAAGTTGCCAATGACTGCATTTTACTTGGATCCATTTGCATGGCACTATGAGCTCCTTAAGGAGAGACTAATTAGTCTTTATATCTCTAACACACCCATCAAAGTGTTCAGTGAATATTTATTAATTGAAAAGTTGGATGTTCACGTGTAGTTTGCAGGATTGTTCTCAGCCCACTATCAATGACCCTCTTCTCATATTCCCTAGAGAATCTCCTTCATTTTTGTTTACAGCTAGATGTGTGTATAACCACATATTGATGACATAAATTATTATCAGCAACTCATCTTGACTTATATCATTCTCTGGCTATAAGGAAATTTTATCATTGTTGTTGTTATGTGCCATCAAGTTGCCTGCAATTCATAGCAACCCCGTGTACAACAGCTAATGAAGCCTGCTCTGTCCTGACCCAGCCTCACTGACTCTGACACATCCTACCCCCATTGCCCTAGTTACTGTATCAATCCATCTCATCCAGTCTTCCTCTCCTGTGCTGTCCCTCCACCCTTCTGAACACGATATCCTTCTTCAAGGATTGGTCCCTCCTGGCTACATGCCCACAGTATGTGAGATGAAGCTTTAAAATCCTTGAATCCAAGGAAAAACTTGGTTTCACTCTCTCCAAAACAGGACTATTTGTTTTCTTGGCAGTCCAGGGTATATGCAAGACTTATCTCCCGTACCACAACTAAAAAGCATCAATTCTTCTGTCATCCTTAGCCATTGTCCAGCTCTCTGATACATAGCAAGTAATTGTGAAGACCATGTCCTAGATCAGACACACTTTAGTCTCTAGACTAACATCATTACTTTTCAGCACTCTGGAAAGTCCCTGACAGCAGGTTTACCTAATGCAATTTGTCTTTTGATTTTCTAACTGCTGGTGCTAAGACTGTTGATTGTGGACACAAGCACGCGGTAACTGTTTACAACCACAATCTCTTCTCCATCAACATGGTGCTGCCAGTTGGCCCAGTGGTGAGAATCTTTGTCTTCCTGATATTGAGCTTCACTCCATATTGAAGAATACAGTCCTTGACCTATGCAGCAAGCCCTTCAGGTCCACCTCAGTTTCAGCAAATGAGGTCATTCCATCTGCATAATGTAGATTGTTGATTAGTCCTTCTCCAATCCTGGTGCCACATTCCTCCTCATAAAGCCCAGCCTCCTGAATAATCTGCTCTGCACATATATAGAAAAGGTATGACTGTTACAGTCATTTCTGGGTAATCTTCAGCAGGATTTCTCTTGCGTGTAATATAAGTGATATTTTACAATAATTTCCACACTATATCAGGTCATACATAGGGTTTTCAGAGGCCTGCTATTTCAGAAGTGGATAGCCAATTCTTCTTCCTAGTCTGTCTCAATGTGAATGTTCAGATTTAGAGAAGTATCAGACAGACCAGCAATTTAAAGGTATATCCCTTATTGCGGAGTTAACTTTAGTGTCAGTGTTGTTCCTGCCTTTCTCACACGCGTCTTTACCCACTTATTTCCTGCTTCACCATCTAGCAGGACATCCATCCACTTCTACCCACTCCCTTCATATCTATCTCCCTTTCACCAGCCCTCCATCTAATAACTTATATATGAAGCTTCCATGGCTTCTGTGATTTCAAACACATCAGCTGATGTTAGTTCCTTATGTTGGGATCAGTGTCTCTGAAGTTTAGTCGTAATGTTTCCCTATCAAAGGTGATGCATCCTGTAGAATTGCTGTGTAGATAGGGCCGGAACGGATGTCGCGGGGAATAGATGCTATACCAATTGACATATTTCAGTTAATAGATGCTGCCCTGGACCTGCTCACCAAGTTGTGCCAAGAAATCTGGAGAACGATCACTTGGCCAACTGACTGGAAGAGATCGATATTTGTTCCTATCCCAAAGAAAGGTGACCCAACAGAATGTGGAAACTACAGAACAATCTCACTGAT
>NW_006399928.1:5700749-5701874 GCF_000299155.1 Elephantulus edwardii | reverse complement strand
GCAGCATCATAATGGATGGTGAAGAGATTGAGATTGTTCACAGTTTTGGTTTGCTTGGATCCAGAGTTAACACTCTTGGCACCAGCAGCTAGAAAATTAAAAGATGTATTGCAATGGGAAAGTCTGTGGTTAGAGATCTCTCTAAAGTGCTGAAGTGCAACGATGTCACTCTGGAGGCTAAAGTGTGTCTGATACATGCCATGGTCTTTGCAATCACTTGCTATGCATTAGAAAGCTGGACAATGACTAAGGACGATAAAAGGAGAATTGATGCCTTTGAGCTGTAATGTTGGAGAAGAGTATTGAATATACCATGAACTGCTAAGAAAACAGATTTGTCCCGGAGAGGGTGAAGCTGGGCTGCTCCTTACAGGCAAGGATTCTGAATCTTTGTCTGATATACTTTGGACATGTTGCAAGAAGAGACCTGTCCTTGGAGAGGGACATAATTCTTGGGAGGGTGGAGGGACTGCTCAGGAGAGGAAGACCCTCGATGAGATGGATTGATTCCGTGACTGGACTAATGGGGGTAGGTGTGTCAGAGATGGTGAGATTGGCACAGGATAGGGCAGAGTTTAGGGCTCTTGTACATAGGGTCACTATGAGTCACAGGTGACTCTCTGTCACATAACAACAACAACCTGTGTGTATAACAACAAATTGTGGCTAACATTGAGAAAGATGGGAATCCCAGAACACTTAATTGTGCTCATGCTAAACCTTCGACCAGGAAGCAGTAATTAGAGCAAGGAAACACTGCATGGTTCAGGATCAGGAAAGGTATGAGTCAGGGATGCAGCTTATCTCCAAACTATATGTGGAACAGATCATATGGGGGGGGGCTGGACTTTTTGAGGAGGAATGTGATATCAGGATTAGAGGAAGTTCACTAACAACTTGTGTTATGCAGATAACACAATGTTCCTTGCTGAAACTGGGAAGGACCTGAAATTTCCGGCAGCAGGTCAAGGACTGTAGTCTTCAATATAAATTAAAGGTCAACATCAAGAAAACAAAAATTCTTGGTTTTAGTCCTAGGTCCATGATCCACCTTGAGTTGGTTTTTGTGTATGGAGTGAGGTGTGGGTCTTGCTTGAGTCTTTTGAACATATTTTTCCAATTTTG
>NW_006399928.1:5693328-5698724 GCF_000299155.1 Elephantulus edwardii | reverse complement strand
CACAGGACAGAGTGGAGTTTAGGTCTGTTGTACATAGGGTCGCTATGAGTCGCAAGCGACTCGACGGCACATACAACAACAACAACATATCAGGTCATCTGTTTTTGGAATGGAAATAAATAAGGATCTCTTCCAGTCAGTTGGCCAGGTAGTTGTCCTCCAGATTTCTTGACACAACCTGGTAGGATCTATTTGTTGACTTATGTCAACTAGTATTCCATCAATTCTGGGGATTTCTTTTTTGTCAAGTCTTTCAAAGAAGCCGAAGCTTCCTCCTTTATCACCATTATCTCTTAATCATTCAGTGTTTTTTATTGCTATCACATTCCTGACCCTGTACTGGGGAACCAACTTTTACCAATTGCATAGCAAAGGTCTCACATACTTTGGATATTTTATTAAGGTGGGCTGGTTCTTGGAAAATGACCTCTTGCTGGGAAAAGTCAGTGAGAGAGAAATCTCCTCAATGAGATAGATAGATTAACTGTAACAAGGGACTTGAGCATGTTAAAAATTATGAGAGTGGTATAGGATAGGACAATATTTCTATTTGTTGCTCACTGAGTCTCTATGAATGTCAGTCAACTTACTGGCACCTAACAATAATACATCACTTATCATGACTGATATTACCTATTTACAAATGGAATCCCTGACATGTATGTAGTCCTCCTTCTTGCTTGGATCCATAATGAACACTCTTGTCAGCAGCAGTCTAGAAATTAAATATTTGTTGTGTTAGGAAAGTCTGCTGTTAAGGACCTCTCCAAAGTGATGAGGAGCAGCATGGTCTTTTCAGTTACTTCCTATGCCTCTAAAAGTTACATATCCTTCTGAAGAAGAATTTATGCCTTCCGGTTGCTGTGTTGGAGAAGAGTACTGAATAGCTAAAAGAACAAACAAATAAGTCTTGGAAAAGATATAATCAGGGTGCTCCTTAAAGGAAGGATGGTTAAACTTCATCTCACTTTGAGCATGTTGTGGGGAGAAAGCAGTCCTTGGAGAATGACATCATACTTGAAAGGGTAGAAGGTCGGTGTAACAGAAGAAGACTTTCAATAAGATGGAGTGAGTGACAGAGTGGCTGTAACAATGGGCGCATGCCTATCAGGAATGGTAAGGATGATGCAGAATACAGGAGGGTTCAGGTCTGCTGTTCATGCCGTTGCTATGAGTTGTGGTCAATTCAAAGGCATCTAACAACAATAGCAATATTAAAAATAGAATTTTGTACTTCACTTTTGAGATTATTTTTCCTTTCCATTTAAATTAATTTTCATTAGTACCTAACACAGTAACTGTTTCAGGCTTCCTCAGTTATTGTTAATGTCTTCTATTTTATTTTCTCCCTTTCAGGAAAATTGTCGCTTTGTAGCTCTTAGAGTCCAATTGGAAAAAGAAAAAAAATCTTTTGACATAATCTTATTTTATTTTCTATAGTTTCAATTCTTGCAGAGACAGAAGAGATCAAGGCCATTTTGAAGGAAAAGGGAATTGATGTGGAGACCATTGCTGAGGTGCATCCCATCAGAGTACAGCCAGCTCGTATTCTCAGCCACATTTATTCCAGCTTAGGTAAGGTTATTAGTCAGCCTACTAGAATCAAAACATGCTTGCCTCCCTTTCATCCTTGATTTGTTAAACTGCAGTTCAGAAGGAATTTAGAGTTTTTGAAGATGAATTTTCAAGCTTATATATTCTAGATAGGCCTTGGTAATGCAACATGGATAGTATCAGTCTATATTGCACAGAATATAATTTATTGTCTATTTACATTACAACAAGCTATATTCCAAGTGTGCCTCAGTAGTATGTCTTTTCCTTTCTCGGGAGATCTGCCTGTGTCACATCAATTCTCTCCCACACCAAAAAAGAAACTTCTTCATATTTCAAAACCTAGACTGCTTTTTAGACTGCTCAGGGAGATCTGATGGCCTAATGATAAGGAACCACATCACCAACCCAAAGACCCATGGTTTGAATCCAGCAGCTGCTATGAGGACAATCTCCTTTCATGTCATTTACTGCCTTTGAAAATCTGCTCTAAGGGGTGAGTTATGGGTAGATCCTGACCTGATAACACACAACAATAGCCTTAAGAGCTTCTTTTTCTAACCAAAAGAAATAATGATTGATGTGCCCTGAATTTAATGAATTATCTAACCATTGGTGGACTTCAGTAATAAACTACATTTACTTTCCTGATACAATATTTGGTTTGTTTTATTCATTCTTTCATAAAGCATTTATTATTCACTTACTGGGTCCTAAGTGCTGCACTAGATACTGAGGGATAAGTAGATCTCTATTCAAGTGATTGTAATACAGTCTTATAAATACTGTAACTAAAGTTATTTACAAGATACAGTGGAAACATAATGAAGGAAAAAACACTGTGTGTAAAGGATTGAATTACATGCCTTCAAAATATGCATATGTAATGATATATATAATATGGAAGTTATGTAGTAATTCCCCTATGATCTAATAAATCAAATAGTCAGAAAAGGATTAAGGATGGTATGTAACATATTAATCCCATTTGAGTACTGATCCCATGTAGTTTCCATTATTATTCCATGGTGTTATCTGTAATATCTTTTCTCTCACATGGAATAAAAGGAGAACAAAGTGAGCAGAGAGGGGTAAAATTCAGTACCATTAAGAAAAAAAAGTTGAAATCAGAGCACACACTTTTTGTTTGTTTGAGTTTTATTATTATTATCATTATGCTAGTTTATTTACAAAATTAGAATACATTGTTTTTCACAGCAGTTCCTTCTCATTTCCCTAACTCCTCCACCCATCAAATTGTGCAACCCCATGATTAATCCTTACCCCTCTGCCTCCACTCCCCTCACTTGGATTTTATACAATATTTGTCCTTTTCGGGCTGAGTTAACTCACTTAGCATAATGCTCTCCAGTCCCTCCTAAATTAGGTAATAATTTACAAATTTATTGCTCCTGTATGCCGCATAGTATTGCATTGTGTAAATGTACCAAAATTTCTCAAGCCATTGGATTGTGGCTGGACATCTGGCTGCTTCCATGTTCATGCGATGATAAATAATGCTGCTATGAATATTGTTGTACAAGTCTCCGTTTGTGTCTCAGTTTTGTTTTTCTCGGGGTATACTCTAAGCAGTGGAATAGCTGGATCATAAGAAACTTCTATTTGAGGAAATGTCAAACTGCGTTCCAGAGTGGTTGTATTATTTGTACAATTCCATCAACAATGGATACTGCATTCTTCTTCATGAAGTCCAGTCTCCTGAATGATCTGATCAACATATAGGTTGAAAAGTTATGGGGAAGGATACATTCTGACACACTCTCTTTTTAAGTTTTGAACCATAATTTTTGTTTCCTATACCATCAGCATCCAAAATGGCTTGCCTCTAGAAACTCTATGTATGAATAGTGCTCAGGCCTTTCATTCATAGGGTCACTATGAGTCGTCTACGACTCGACGCCACCTAACAACAATAACAACGACAACATAGAGAGAGCTACATTGGCCTAGTGGACAGAAAGTTATGCTACCAAGCTGAAGGTGAGTGATTTTAATCTGCGGTCCTCAGGCCAGGTTCAAATGGTTTTCCTGTCATACATTCTTCTAGGTGGTATAGCACTGGTCTGTGCATTGCTGTAGAGAGGTAACTTGTGGTTGCTGTGATGCTGAACACTGGGACACTGATGTGCCAAACGTGATAATGGTTACCCATGGTGGACAGTGTTTTCTGGAGCTTCCCGACTAAAACAAGCCTAGAAGCAGGAGCGGCATCCACTTCAGAAATGGCTTGCCTCCAGAAACTCTATGTACATACAGTACTCAGGCCTTTCATTCATAGAGTGGCTTTGAGTCATCTACGATTTGATGGCACCTAACAACAACAACAACATACCATCAGCATAAGAATATCATCAGCTTATTATCCGATTGTTGTTGTCACTGTTAGGTGCCATCAAGTTGAGTAAACTCACAGTGACCCTATGAACAACAAATGTGAACTCTATCCGATCCTGTACCAGTCTCACAGTCTCTGGCACACTAGAGCCCACTGCTGCAGTCACTGTGTCAATCCAACTCGATGGAGGTCTTCCTCTCTTTAACTGACCCTCCATCTTTCCAATGATCTCCCTTTTTAAAGAACAATTTCTCCTCACCACATGTACATGTCAAAAGTATGAGAAATAGAGCTTTATTACCTTTGTCTCCAATGACCAGTCTGGCTGCACTATTTTTAAGACATTATCTGATTATTGTTGTTGTTAGGTTCTGTTGAGTCAAGTACAACTCATAGCAACCCTATAAACAGCAGATCTGAATCCTGATATATATATTATTTCCTGGTAGAACTCTTTCCAACCTTACTAAAACCTGTTCCTTTTGTCCGATTGTTTAGTATTTTAGATTTTTATTATTTTTATTGGTTTTGAAACAATAATCCATATACATTGCTTTTAATTCACATTCATTGTGTTTGATACAACCTCTCATTTACACTGGAGTCACTCCTAGTGTGACTTCAGGACAGTTTTCCACAGATAAGTGAAAGTCATGCAAACTGTACTTTGCATAATCATTTTAATGACTTTGTTTGTGTGTCTTGAGACTTTGGTTTTATCTGTCTAAAGTTAGGAGGTTTATCAAAGGGCAGATTACTCACTAAGGGTGTTTGAACTAATCTGGAGATACAAAATTATACAACATGATCCTTATGAACCAACAACAAAAAAAAAAAAAGGTCCTATATTGCCACAACCTCTCCAACTTTTATTACTTGCTGTCCTGTTAAACGTTGCCACTGCTAATGGAGTGATATGGTTATCTCATTGTGGTTTTGATTTGCGTATCTCTTATTGCCATTGATTTGGAGCATTTCTTCATGTGTCTGTTGGTCATTCTAATATCTTCCTCTGTGAAAATGCTTTCCATGTCTTTTCTCCTTTTTGTAATTGGGTTATCAGTCTTTTTCTTGTCGAGGCCCAGGAGTATTCTGTAAACTTTCGTTATGAGATTCTTGTCTGAGCTGTTATTACCAAATGTTTGTTCTCAGTTAATAAGTTTTCTTTTAACCCTATTGGAATTTTTTTATGGCATATCTTTTGAGTATTTTTAAAAAATTATTATTAATTTCAATGAAAATTTACAGAGACTTTGGATGTCCATTCAATCATTGTTACACTTTTCTCCCCTCCCAACCCTCCCCCCCCAGTACACTACCCTCTTGGAAAAGTAAAAGAAAAATTCTTTCATTGTTTTACAATCCCTCCCCCCAGGTCCACTCCACTATGCAACCTTCGCTCTGGACTTCCATTATGATAAAAATACCTAATCACATATCCCTTTTGAACAGTTTTCTCCCTCATCTGTTTCAATGCAATATACAT
>NW_006399928.1:5689661-5693163 GCF_000299155.1 Elephantulus edwardii | reverse complement strand
TTCACTCAGCATAATGTCCTCCAGGGTCATCCATTTTGAATAATATTGCATGAGTTCCTTGTTTTTCAATGCAGCTTAGTATTCTGTTGTGTGAATGTACCACAACTTCTCTATCCATTTTTTTGTTGATGTACACTCAGGTTGTTTCCAACTCTTTGCTATTGTGAACAAAGCCACGATAAACATGGGGGTGCACTGGAAAAATTTTGACACACACAAGGATTTAATCTCTAGAAGGCCTCATTCATCAATTTTATCCTCTTCAGATTGTGTATTTCTGGCTGTATTTGGCAGTCTCTTTAGGTTGTAGACTAGAGTGTTTAAGCTTGATCCCAGTTTGTCTCTTACGAACTTTATGGTTTTGGGTTTTACTTCGAAGTCTCTTATCCATCTTGAGGTGGTTTTTGTGTATGATGTGAGATGTGGATCCTGTTTCAGCTTCTGCAGGTAGCAGTCCAGTTTTGTCAACACCACTTGTTGTAGAGGTTGTCATTTTTCTGCGTGATAGGTTTTATTTCCTTGTCGAGTATCAGTTGACCATAGATGCCTGGGTCTATTTCTGGGTTCTCAATTTTGTTCCATTGGTCTATGTGTCTGTCATTGTACCAATACCATGCTGTTTTGGTTACTACCACTGTGTAGTAGATTTTACGGTCAGGGAGTGCTATGCCTCCCACTTCATTTTTGTTTTCAGGGAGTGCTTTGCTTATTTGGGATCTTTCCTCTCCATATAAACTTGAAAATTTCACTTTCAATCTCCTTGAAAAATTAAGTTGGTTTCTGTTTTGGGATTGCATTGAACATGTAGGCTGCTTTTAGTAGGATTGTCTTTTTCACTATATTGAGTCTTCCTGTCTACGAACAGGGCACATTTTTCCGTTTCTGTAGGTCTTTTATTGTGTCTTGGAGAAATGCTCTGTAGTTTTGTTTTTTATACTTTTTTTCTTTGTATAGTTCTTCTGTATCTCTAGTTAGGTTCACTACCAAGTATCTCAATTTGTAATTGGCTATTGTAAATGGCATTGCTTTTTTGATTTCCTTCTCTGAGTTCTCTTTGTTACGATAGAGGAACCCCGTTGATATTTGGATATTGGTCTTATATCCTGACACTGTACTAAATTGGCCTACTAACAGGTATTTTTGTTGAGTCTTTGGGGTTTTCTGTGTATACTAGCATATCATCTGCATATAGCACTAGTTTAACCATCTCTTTGCTGATCTGGATTCTTTTTATTTCCTTCTCTTGGTATATTGTCTCAGCAAGCACTTCCAATGCAATATTGAATAGAAGTGGTGGCAGTGGGCAGCCCTCTCTGGTCTATGTTTGTGAGGAAAATGCTTTTAGTCTTTCTCCATTGAGAATGATATTGGCTTTTGGCTTCGCATATATACTTTTCACTATGTTAAGGAAATTACCTTCTATTCCAATTCTGCTACGTGTCTTAATCAGAAAGGGGTGTTATATTTTGTCAAATGCCTTTTCTGCATCAATTGCTAAGATCATATGGTTCTTATTATTTACTTTATCAATATTGTGACTATGATACTGAAGAGCAATGGTGTCTATCTAGAGACTAAGGTGTGTCTAATACAGGCCATGGTCTTTGCTATCACTTGTTATGCATCAGAGAGTTGGACAATGACTAAGGAGGATAGAAGGAGAATTGATGCCTTTGAGCTGTGGTGCTGGAGAAGAGTATTGAGGGTACCATGGACTGCTAGGAAAACAAACAGATTCATCCTGGAAAGGGTCAAACCGGGCGGTTCCTTGGAGGCAAGGATTCTGAGGCTCCATCTAACATACTTTGGACATGTTGTAAGGAGGGACCGGTCCTTGGAAAGGGACATCATGCTTGGTAGGGTGGAGGGACAGGACAGGAGGAGAAGGCCCTCTATGAGGTGGATTGATTCAGTGACTTGGGTAATCAGAATGGGTTTATCGGAGACAGTGCGATTGGCACAGAACAGAGCAGAGTTTAGGGCTGTTGTACACAGGGTCACTATGAGTCGCAAGCGACTCGATGGCACATAACAACAACAACAACAACATATGATGACTTACATTGATTATTTATCTTATGCTGAACCATCCTTGCATACATGTTATGAATCCCACTTGGTCATGGTGAATCATTTTTTTTTTATGTTCTTTTGAATTCTATTGGCTAGGATTTTTGTTGAGGATATTTGCATTTATAATGATGAGTGATACTGGCCTATAGTTTTATTTCTTGGTATTATCTTTGCTTGGTATTGGTTTTAGGTTTATGCTTGCATCATAGAATGACTCTGGAAATGGTCCATCTTTTTCAAGTTTTAAAAATACTTTAAATAGAATTTGCAATATATTCTCTCTGAATGTTTGGTAGGATTCAGCTGTGAAGCCGTCTAGTCCAGGACTTTTCTTTCAGGGGGATGTCTTTTTCTGACCTTTTCTCTTTCTTCTTTTGTGATGAGTCTGTTCAAGTGTTCTACATCTGATGATGTCAATCTGGGTAGAGGATGGGTTTCAAGGAATTTGTCCCTTTCCTCTATGTTTTTTAATTTATCAGAGTATAGTATTTCCATAGTATTCTGATATTGTTGACTAAGTTTCATCTTGTTCTGTTGTGATGTCACCAAAATAATTTTTTAATTGAGTCACCTATGTCTTCTCTCTTTTCCTTCCCTTTTGTTAAGTTTGCCAGTGGTTTGTCAATTTTATTTACCCTTCCAGAAAACAAGCTCCTGGTCTTATTGATGGTTTCACTTGCTTTTTCTGTTTTCGATCTTAATGATTTCATCTCATGTAATTGTAATTCCTTTCTTCTAGAGGTATAGGATAAAATTGTTCTTTTTCTATTTGTTGAAGGTGTTGAGTTAGATCATTGATGCTTCTTTCTTCCTTTTTTTATGCAGAACACACATGTTGGAGTCAAATTTCTGTGCTGAGAAACTCTCAGAACAACGAAAAACAGAGATAGATAAAACTTTCTGAATTCTAGCCTCCGAAGTTATAAGACAATGAATATCTTTTTGTTAGAGCCATATATTTGTAGTATCTCTGTTATAACAGCAATAGAAAATTAATGTGCTAAGTCAAAGAAAGCATCACAGCTACAGTAAACTTGATGATTTATCAATCAAATCAGTGACCCTTCAGAATTCTATTGTTGCATTAGTTTACTATAACTAACCTGATTAAGTATGCATCCAAATGACAGCCATAATTCTTCTAGGAAAAATAAACATTTCTTTACCAGGTAAGTTCATTTACGTACACCAATTAAGTAGAATAATCCACCTCAACATCTTGTTTCTTATGTAAGGTGCCTCGAGTAGGGTACATACTATATACTAGTATATGTTGTTGTTGTTGTTATGTGCCGTCGAGTCGCTTGCGACTCATAGCGACCCTATGTACAACAGACCTAAACTCCACTCTGTCCTGTGTAAATCGCACTGTGTCTGACACTCCCATACCAATTATCCCAGTCACTGAATCAATCTACCTCATAGAGGG
>NW_006399928.1:5674696-5684916 GCF_000299155.1 Elephantulus edwardii | reverse complement strand
ACTATATAATATAGTGACACTATGAAGAACAGATCTGAACCCTGTCCTATCCTATGCCATCCAGACACTTCCTGACACACTCAAGCTCATTGCAGCAGTTACTGTGTCAATCCTTCTGGCTGAGAATCTTTCTCTCCTTTGCCAATCTTCCACCTTTCCAAGCATCGTGTCCCTCTCTATGGAATAATCTTTCCTAGCCACATGCCCTAAGTATGTAAGATGAAGTTGTTTTTTTTTTTTGAAGTTTTGTCATCTTTTTCTCCATGAAACACGCTGGCTGAACTTTCTTGAAACACTCTGACTGAAGTTTATCAAAATATATTTACTTGTTCTTTTGGCAATCCATGGGGTATTCATCACGCTTCCCCAGCACCAAAGCTCAAAGCCATCAATTCTTCTATAATTCTTATTCCTTGTCCAGCTCTCAGATGCATTGCAAATGATTGATAATAATGTCTTGAATCAGAAGCAACTTAATCCTCAAGCTGATATCATTGCTAGTTAATAATTTGGAGAGGTCCTTGACTTTTTCCCAAGACTTTAAGTCATAATTTTGTTTTATTTTTTTTATTACTCTGATTTATTTACCAAGTTTGAATACATTGTTTTCCACAAAAGATCCTACCCTTTTCCTTCACAACACCCAACCATAGAAGTTTGCAACCCTATGATTAACATCCTACACCTCCATCCTACCCCCTCTATGTCCACCCTCTCCCACCTTGAATCCTCATATTCATTCTACAATAATGGTTTCTTACAGTATTTGTCCTTGTATGACTGACTTAGTTCACTCAGCATAATGCTCTCCACTCCCTCACAAGTTAGCTAGTAATTTACAAAATGATTGCTCCTGCATGATGCATAGTATTCCATTGTATGAATGTACCACAGCTTCTCAATCCATTCTTTTGTGGTTGGACATTTGATCTGTTTCCATGTTCTTGCGAAGGTGAAAAATGCTGCTATGAACACTGGTGTACAAATTTTCATTTGAACTTCAGTTCTCATTTTTCTGGGGTATATTCCAAGCAATGTAATAGTTGGAGCATATGGAATTTCTATGTTCAGCTTTTTGAGGAAGTGCCAAATTGCCTTCCAGAGTAGTTGTACCATTGTACAATCCCATAAAAAATGTAAAAGAGTTCCTATCTCACCACATCCTCTCCAACATCTATTACTTGCTGTCCATATAGTACCTCACTGTGGTTTTGATTTGCATCACTCTTATTGCCAGTAATTTGGAGCATTTCATCATATGTCCATTTAACCATTTGAATATTTTCCTCTTTGAAAATTCTTTCCATGTATTTTTGCCCATTTTGTAATTGGGTTATCAGTCTTTTTATTGTGGAGGCCCAGGAATAGTCTATAAATTTTAGTTATGAGACTCTTTCCAAATGGTCTGTTCCCTGTCAGAAGTTTTTCTTTTTACCCTATTGGAAAAAGTTTTTTTTCTGAACACAGGGATTTAATCTTTAGAAGGTCCCATTCATCAATGTCATCCTGTTCAGATTGTACATTTCTGGCTGTATTTGGCAGTCCCTTTATACCATAAACTCAAGCTTCTGAGCTTCCTCTCAGTTTGTCTCTTATGAATTTTATGATTTTGGGTTTTACTCTGAGGTCTCTGGTCCTTTTTGAGGTGATTTTGTGTGTGTGGTGTGAGATGTGTATCCTGTTTCAGCTTTCTGCAGGTAGGAGTCTTTTGCCAGCACTAGTTGTGGAAGAAGTTGTCATTTTCCCATTTGATAGGTTTTATTTTCTTGTTGAGTATCAGTGGACCATAGATAGCTGGGCCCATTTCTGGGATCTCAATTCTGTTCCCTTGGTCTACGTGACTGTCATTGTACCAGTACCATGCTGTTTTGGTTACTATTGCTATGTAGCAAGATTTTGAGGTCAGGGAGTGCTATACATCCCACGTCATTTTTTTGTTTCTCAGAAGTGTTGTGCTTATTTGGGGTCTCTTGTCTTTCCAAATAAATTTGACAATTTCACTTTCAATTTCCTTGAAAAATGAATTTGGTATCTGTATCAGGATAGCATTGAATATATGCATTGCCTTTGGTAGGATTGTCATTTTCGCAATATTGAGTCTTCCTATCCATGAACACATTTTTTCACTTCTTTAGGTCTTTATTGTGTCTTGCAGAAATGTTCTGTAGTTTTCTTTGCATAGGTCTTTTGTATCTCAAGTTAGGTTCACTCCCAAGTATCACAATTTGTGATTGGATATTGTAATAGGTATTATCTTCATTTCCTTTTCTGAGTTCTCTTTGTTACTGTAGAGGAATCCTTCTGTTTTTTGGATATTGCTCTTATATCCTGACACTACTAAATTGGCCTACTAGCTCTAACTGTTTTTTTGTTGAGTCTCTGGGGTTTTCTATGTATACTATTGTATCATCTACATATAGTGATATTTTAACCATCTCTTTGCTAATCTCCTCTTGTCATATTGGCCTAGCAAGTATGCCCAGTACAATATTGAATAGAAGTGGTGACATAGGTCATCCTTGTCTGGTCCCTGTTCACAACAAAATTATTTTTAGTCTTTCTCCACTGAGAATGATATTGGCTCTTGGTTTTGCATATATACTTTTCACTATGTTGAGGAAATTCCCTTCTATTCCAATTGTGCTGAGTGTCTTAATCAGGAAGGGGTGTTGGATATTGTCAAATGCCTTTTCGGCATCAATTGTTAAAATCATATGGTTCTTATTATTTACTTTGTCAATATGATGAGTTACATTGATTATTTTTCTTATGCTGAACCATCCTTCCATACATGTTATGAATCCCACTTGGTCATGGTGAATTATTTTTTTTATGTGCTTTTGAATTCTATTGGCTAGGATTTTGTTAAGAATTTTTACATCTATATTCATGAGAGATATTGGTCTGTGGTTTTCTTTCTTGGTAATATCCTTGTCTGGTTTGGTTTTAGGTTTATGCTTACAACATAGAATGACTCTGGAAATGGTCCATCTTTTTCAATTTTTAAAAATACTTTAAATAGAATTTGTAATAGATTCTCTCTGAATATTTGGTAGGATTCAGCTGTGAAGCCATCTAGTCCAGGACTTTTCTTTTAGGAGGATGTCTTTTTCTGACCTTTTCAATTTCTTCTTTTGTGATGAGTCTGTTCTACATCTGACCATGTCAATCTGGGTAGAGCATGAGTTTCAAGGAATTTGTCCGTCTCCTCTTTTGTTGTTGTTGTTAAATGCAGTCAAGTCGTAGATGACTCATAGCAATCTTATGAACAAAAGACTTGAACACTTGTATAACTTTCATCATTTCTCCAGGGTCATAGAGTTTTTGGAGGCAAGCTATTTTGGAAGTGGATACCACTCCTGCTTCCAAGCTTGTTTTAATCAGGAAGCTTCGCCAAACACTGTCCACCATGAGTAACCATTATCCCAATTGTCACATCAGTATCACATTGCTTAGCATCACAGAAACCACGAGTTACCTTTGTACAGAAAATGGACAGACCAGTCCTATACCACTTAGAAGAGTGTTTAACCAAAAAGAATGAGAACCAGGGCTGAGGGCTGCAGACTAAAATCACCCACCTTTGGCTTAGTAGCATAACTTTCTATTCACTAGGCCAACAGAGCTCTCTCTATGTTGTTAAATGCCATCGAGTTGTAGATGACTCATAGGGACCCTATGAATGAAAGACTTGAACAATTGTATAACTTTCATCATTTTTCCACTTTGATAGAGTTTCTGGAGGCAAGCTTTTCAGAAGTGGATGCCACTCCTGCTTCCAAGCTTCAAATTTATCAGAGTATAGGTTTTCATAGTATTCTCATATTATAGATTTAATTTTCTCTGGTTCTGGTGTGATGTCACACATGTCATGTCCGTGTCTTCTCAGGTTTTTTTTCTTTTGTTAAGCTTGCAAGTGGTTTGTCGATTTTATTGACTGTTTCAAAAAACCAGATCTTGGTCAAATTGATGGTTTCAATTGTTTTCCTGTTTCCTATCTCAATGATTTCAGGTCTTGTCCTGATAATTTCTTTTCTTCTAGAAGCTGTAGAATTAGATTGTTGTTATTTTTCAGGATGAAGAAGGTATTGAGTTAGATCATTGATTTTTCTTCTTTCTTCCTTTTTTATGTATGTGCCTATTGCTAGAAACTGCCCCTTGAGAACTGCCTTAGCTGTATCCCAGAGGTTTTGGTGTGTTGTGTTTTCATTTTCATTTGTTTCAAGGAACTTTTTAATTTTATTCTTTCTTTGTTTTATAACCTAATCATGTTCTAACTGAGATGAGAGTTCTTTAGCTTCAATATGAATGATTTTGTAAATTTTACCTTCTGGTAGTTAAGTTCTAGTTTTATGACATTGTAATCTGAGAAGATACTTTGTATTATTTCACTGTTTTTTAATTTGTTGAGGCTTGCTTTGTATCCTAATATGTGACTGATTCTGGAGAATGTACCACATGAACTTGAGGAGAAAGTAAATTGAGTTTTATTTGGGTGCAGTTCCTTGAAAACATCCATAGGTCGAGTTGTCTGAATGTGTGGTTCAGGTCTTCTGTACCTTTGCTGAGGTGGCCTATCCTTTGGTGATAGGGATGTTTTGAAATCTCCTGACACTATTTTGGTGTTGTCTATTTCTTTCTTCAGTTCTATTAACCATTGTTTTATGTATTTTGGAGGTCTATCATTTGGTGCATTAACATTGACCAAGGTTATGTCTTCTTGGATCTATTGTGCCTTAAAACAGTATATAATACCCTTCCTTATTTTTGGTGGTGGCTTTCATTCTGAATTCTATTTTATCAGAGATTAATATTGCCACTCATGCTTTTTTGAGATTGCAATTTGCATGGTATACTTTTTTCCCAGCCTTTAGTTTTGAGTCTTTTTCTTCATTTTACGGATGTGTCTTTTATAGGCATCATATTGATGGTCTTTATTTTTTTAATCCATTCTGCTGCTCTTTTCCTCTTAATTGGTGCATTTAGTCCGTTCACATTAAGTGTATTCTTGTCAGGCTAGTTTTACTTTTGCCATTTTGCCGTGTTTGTTTTCTGTTATTTCTGGTTACTATGGTCCATGCACTTTCCTTTGACATCTCCCTGTGAAGGACTTAAACTTTCCTGCAGTTTTGATCTTGTTTTCACAAATTCCTCAAGTTTCTTCTTCTCTGCAATTTATTTTCTCATTTCTCCTTCATATTTGATGGAGAGCTAGGCTGGGTTCAGGATCCTTGGCTGGCAATTGTTTTCTTTCAACTTTCTGTATATGTCATCCCATTGTCTTCTAGCTTGCACGATTTCTGCTGAGAAAACAAAACTTAATCTAATTGTTTCCCCTTTTTAGGTGTCTCTGTTTTTATTGTACTGCTTTTAGAATTCTGTCCATATATTTTAATTTGGAGAATTTGACTATGATACGTCTTGGTGTTTTTATTTTTGGGTCTAGTCTATTCGGTGTTCTCTGTGCACAGTGAATGTGGGATTCCTCATTCTTTAAGACACCTGGGAAGTTTTCTTCTAGTATTTCTTCTACAATTTTCTCAGTGACCTCCCTGTTCTGCATTTCCAGTCATTAAAATGTTATTATTTTTTTATGTCACCCACATAACTCTAATGTTTTCTTAATTTCCTTTGTATCTCAACTCTGATATTTCTTCTAGTATGTTTTTAGTGAGACTCTTGTCTTCCAACTCACTGACTCTCTGTTCCATCTCTTTAGTTCTACTGTTTTTGTGTTACCAGCGTTTTGGATACTTCTGCCCTTTTAGTCTTAATATTCTGGATTGCATTTTCACACTTTTTTTTTTTTTACTTCTAGTACTGCATTGGCTGTATCCTCTCTGTCTTGTGATGATTTTTTTTAAGTTCTTGTATTTCATTAACATTCTATTAATTCTTTCTTTCCTTTTTTTTGCACTTTCTTACATAGCTGTTCAAGTTGCTCCTAATCAATATATTTCTTTTGAACTGTTGTCTCTAGCTTATTTACCTTCTTAATTGTTTCTTCCATCTTTTGCATTTTTCCCCCATACCTGTTCACATGCTCCTCTTCAACATATTTCTTCTGGAGTGTTGTTTCTGGAGTATTTGCTTTCTTAATTGCACCTTCCATCATTTGCATCTTCTTCTGTAGCTTTTCAAATAACTCCATGTAAATATATTTCTTCCAGTTCTCTCTATCTGGGGTATTCATTGAGTCTGCTCTTTTAGGAGGTGGGTTGCTTTGGTTTTTTCATGATAACTGAGGCAGACTGCTCCTCTCTTGACATTATTGAGTTTTTCCTAGTAGATGTCAAGTAGTAGTAACTAATATAGTGACCAAGAGTATGGAAATGTTTTCTGAAGGACCTGTATATTTGCATTTTCTTCTTGTCCCGAGGCCTGCAGTGCCGAGGGTCAAACATCAGTGATCCCTACAAAGTACCTGAATGGAAAACTAGAAAGCCTTGGTTTTTCCTTTGAGAACTGGCTCTGCTGTCTCACTCAAGCTCCATCTGTCCCGCTCTCTTCTGCTCGAGGGGTCCCACGTGGTCCAGCCAAACAGCAGTGATCCCCACAAAGTACCTAGTTAATAGCAATCCATGGCTAGCTGGTGATGATGCTGCTGATGACATGGACAGTCATAATGTTTTTAAAACTTTTGTTAGGCTCAGAGCTGGCCTTGGCTGAGGGTATTATCGTTTTTCAGTGGTGCTGAGGTAACCTCGGTCCAAAACGGTTCCCCTCCCCGGGCTGCTCCCCTCCTGCCCACGAGTCCTCTCGCCTCGTAGGCATCTCGGACCTGATATCGTGGGGTGAGGTGTGAGCAGGCCCGGGGAGGATAGTCATGATCACGATAATAGAGGTACTGACAACAACTGAAGCTCAGAAACTGCTACATCAGCTGAAAGCACTTTTGGAACAGGAGTCTAGATGTCAGCCAAAGATCTTCGGCTTGAGACTAATTGAGTCAGCTCATGATAATGGCCTCCGAATGACTGCAAGGCTAAGGGACTATGAAGTGAAAGATCTTCTTAGTCTAACTTAATTCTTTGAATTTGACACTGAAACATTTTCTCTAGCTGTGAATTTATTGGACAGATTTCTGTCTAAAATGAAGGTACAGCGCAAGCATCTAGGTTGTGTTGGACTGAATTGCTTTTATTTGGCTGTGAAATCAATAGAAGAAGAAAGGAATGTCCCATTGGCAAATGATTTGATCCGAATAAGCCAGTACAGATTCACAGTTTCAGACTTGATGAGAATGGAAAAGATTGTATTAGAGAAGGTGTGTTGGAAAGTCAAAGCTACTACTGCCTTTCAGTTTCTGCAGCTCTATTATGCTCTCATTCAGGAGAATTTGCCATTTGAAAGGAGAAATAACCTTAATTTTGAAAGATTAGAAGCTCAGCTTAAGGCATGCCACTGCAGGATCATATTTTCTAAAGCAAAGCCTTCTGTATTGGCATTATCTATCATTGCATCGGAGATTCAAGCGCAGAAGTGTGTACAATTAGCAGAAGGAATAGAATGTCTTCAGAAACATTCCAAGATAAACAGTAGAGATCTGACCTTCTGGCAAGAGCTTGTGTCCAAATTTTTAACTGAATATTCATCAAACAAATGTTCCAAACCAAATGTTCAGAAGTTGAAATAGATTGTTTCTGGACGAACTGCAAGACAACTGAAGCATAGTTACTACAGGATAACCCACCTTCCAACAATTCCTGAAACAGTTCCTTAATTGGTAAAATTGGTTTATAATGTTACAGAATTATTAAGTTGAGCTATAATAGGATTAAATGGAGCTGTAGTAGTAAAGGGGAAAATTATTTCACCGATCTTAGTCAGCTAATATGTGAAGATGTTTGCTACATACAAGACATAACACCCTAAGAATAAAGTGGCATTATCTAGCCTCTGACACATATATTAACCATTTCATTATTTAAATTATCCACTTACCTCTAGCTACACACTTAGATGTTAAAAGTAGCACATCATTTTGCCTTATGGAGACTCACGCTCTGGCTCAGAATATTTGTCATTTAAAAGTAACACAAGCCTGAGTTGGGCAACAAGACCAAAAGTTTAAACCATACCAACTTGAGACATGAGCCTATTAGTTAAATCAGTATGAACTGAAACGCCATTCTTAAAAAAGTAAGATATGAGAGATGGTCTACACCTCAGTATTTGAAAATTGCTAGGGAGCTCTACAACTGGAGTATCATGTCATCATTATAGCAGTTGAACTATTAAAAGGAATGCAAAAAGAAAATCTATTCTTGTTATCTGAATTATAATTGGTGGCCAATCTTACTCTCCTTGGAACAATGTTAACATTTTAAGTTATATACATACTAACATGAATTTTAGATAGGGTTAATTTAAAAATTGGTAAATTTAGGTTTCACAGACTTATGATAACTGACTTTTTGTTTGTTTAATTAGGATTATTACAACAACAAAATGCTTTTCTCTACAACCCTGAGCTATAGAGTCCATGCTTAGTGTTAATATGAATTCATGCAACTAAGCCTCAAAACATCACAACTGTATTAGCACTGAAGTTCTCAGACTTGGGAAAATTGCCTACTTAACATTATGTTAGAGCAGAATAATATTTAGATTTGAATTCATCTGTGACACATATAAATCAAAGCTAAGATTATAACTGTGAAACTCTAAAAATAAGCCTGGGAAGGTAAACTGTGAATCTTCATTTCTAGTGTTGAATTAAATTTCTGAATTGGATCAATTAATTTAGGTGGTATGGAAATGGAAACCTATTTAACTCATCTTAAATGTGCTTACTGTGACATTTAAATTAAAACTAACATTTCACAAATTCACTTTTAAGACAAGGATTATTATTATTGCAGGTAGTATAAATGGGTCAACAATGCAGATAGATAATGTACTTCAGTGACAACTGAATTACAGTGACATGAACTGAATGACAATTGCAATTACATGAGGACATTTAATAGAAAATAAAAATATAGACATGGTAAATTTGACATACTCACTATCTTTATTTTTCTAGGAAATATGAGGTATTTGTATCCATGATAAAGGAGTTTTTTTAATACAAAATCTACTGCCTTAATCTCTATTGAGATATTTAGTTTCGCTTGTAATAGTAACTCAGCATAAATTACCACTCTGAAAACTTGCTTTACCCCATCAAAGCAAGTTCAGGCTAGATTTAACACTCCAAAAGTTCTAAGAACTGTTTTATAAGACTGTCTTTCTTCTAATTTAGAATTTCATTTAAAAGAAACACAGTATACTTGAATAAAATACTCTTTCTGTGCCAAAATAGAATCTTAATTAAGCCAAAACTCACTGTTGTCAAGTTGAGTCCACCTTGTGGGACCCTGTATGACAGTGGAACAGCCCCATACTAATTTCCAAAGCTAATCTTTAAGAAGCAGATTGCCACATTTTTCTTCTGTGCATCTGCTGATTAACTACTGCATGACCACCTTAATTATTATGAGGTAACTGAGGTAGTATTTTGGATTTTTCCATGTAAGTCAATTACCATAAAGAGATTTACAAAGTTAAAGAATTGTAAACAGTTATTCAGTGCATCGTGTAGCCTGAGATGATCAAGAATGGTTGTAATCAATTAATATTTACCTTTGGTACCATGTTAAGACTATTATGCTTAAGAACACATTGAAAAATAAGCCAAAGAAGCACAGTATATCTTATATTTAACTTTTGTAAACTGTGTTTTGTGGATAACTTTTCAATTTTCACAACCAACTAATACATTTCAATATTTTGAATACATCAGTGTTAATTTTGATTTTCAGAGGTAACCTAACAAACTACTATTATGTTTTGTTTTAAGGAATATAAATTTCAATGAACTACTAAAATGCAAAACAAAAACCAACCTTTTTAAAATTATGTTTTATTTTAGGTGCTTTTGAGTTGAGCATAACTCATATAGACTCTATGAATAGATCTTAATCCTGTCCTATACTATGTCATCTTCATTTCTGATAGATTTTAATCCATTGCTGCAATAATTATGTTAATTCATCTCTCTCGGGGTCTTCCACTCATTAGCTGACTTTCCACCCTTCTAAGCTCAAACCTTTTTCCAGGGAGTATATTCTCCTAAGTTGTTGTTGTTGTTGTTGTTGTTGTTGTTGTTATGTGCTGTCGAGTCGTTTGCGACTCATAGCGACCCTATGTACAACAGCCCTAAACCCTGCTCTATC
>NW_006399928.1:5672801-5673274 GCF_000299155.1 Elephantulus edwardii | reverse complement strand
CTTCCAATACAATATTGAATAAGAGAGGAGATAATGGGCATCCTTGCCTAGTTCCTGTTCTTAAAGGGAATGCCTTTAACCTCTCTCAATGGTGAACAATTTTATAACACATAATGCATGCTAATGAAGAATAGTGTGAAACACAATATATGTGAACTTTGTAAACAAACCAATTAAAAAAAAGACTGACTTGCAAGTTTTGCCCTTGGCTAGTGTTCTGGGAATTTGGAATTTTGGAATGTTCTCACCATTTCTAAAGTCATAAAGACAAATATATCTTATGCTGAGCATAATTTTCCTTCTATGCCTTCTATTCTTTTCCATACCAAAGTGTATAATTTTGGATTGTGCTTGAGTGAAACCTATACTTGGACCAGGAGGCAGTCGTCAGAAATGAATAAGGAAACACTGCACAGTTCAAAATTAGGAAAGGTGTATGCCAGGGATGAATTCTATCTCCATAACTTTTCAAT
>NW_006399928.1:5664927-5672701 GCF_000299155.1 Elephantulus edwardii | reverse complement strand
GGGGTTTGGGGAGGTGCGGGGGGATTGTGTACCAATGAGGGAGTTTTTCTTTTGCTTTTCAAGGAGAGCAGCAAACGGGGTGGCGGGAGGGGGGAGAGATTTGTACGGGGAGAAGGGTGCAACAATAGATGAATGGAATTCCAAAATCTCTGTAGACGTTCATTGAAATGAAAAATAAACAACCTAAATTTAAAAAAAAAAAGAAATCAGCACGCTAGGTCTAGAGAAGATACAGCCCTTACCTTAGAAATTATTTTATTGTGACAACAATGTGGTGCAAAAGGAAGAGCAGAGACATTAAGTCACAAGACTTAAAAAAGCTAAGGTTCAAGAAATTTTCTCTGGTATTATTTCAGACAAAAAGGCTTCCATGAAGCTGATACAAGGGATTTGGATTTAAATCCCCCTAAATGCAAGACAAGTAACAGTGTGAGAGACCAGCAGCAGTGCGAAGGGCAAGACATCTCAGAAGTGACTTGTGGCCTAACCCATCATATCAAGGGGTGGCTGGTTGGGAAGGGGTGAGGGATAACCTGGACAGGGTAGATGGGAGTTCAAGGGAAGCTGATGTAGGGAAAGGGAAGGGACAAGACACAGGTGCCACAGGTGTGGCACTGAATGTATTAGTTATTTCTGTAAGGGGAAATATCTTGAATCTGTTCTTTCAGTAAAATGCTTCTCTGTCAGATACTGTTCTAAAACTAAGCATCCAAATTAAGACAGACAAAGAAGAAGGGTTGGCTATCCACTTCTGATATATAACAGGCTTTCAAAATCCCTATGTGCAATAGAGCACAATTAGAATTGTTATTGTTGTTGTTGCTGTTGATTGTCATCAACTCATAATGATCCTATGACCAAAAGACCTGAAGCTTTTCTTCTTGTTCCTTTTTAGTTTCTTGTTTTAATTGAATTTTTAGTGAAAGTTTACAGAGACTTTAAATTTCCATTCAAACATTGTTGAACATTTTCCTACCTGCCCACCTCTTCCCCCTAGTTCGCTTTTTACTTTGAAAAGAAAAAAAAATTCATTCTTATACAACCACCTCCCCACCCCCACCCCCTGCCACTCCACTTTACTATGCAGCCCTTATTTTGGACTCTTGTCATGAAAATAATATCTAATCATATATTCCTTTTAAACCGTTCTCTCTCAAATGCTTCAATGCAGTTTATATTATTTATCACCACTTTTCTTAGGTTCCCCTCAACCCCAATGTTAATCATGCTTTACAACAGTGGCACTATGCAGTATTTGCCCTTTTGTGGCTGAGATATTTCACTCAGCATAATGTCTTCCAGAGTCACCCATCTTGAATAATATTTCATGAGTTCCTTGTTGTTCAGTGCAGCATAGTATTCCATTGTGTGAATATAACACAGCTTCTCAATCCATTCATTTGTTGATGGGCACTTGGATTGTTTCCAACTCTGTGCTATTGTGAACAAAGCAGCAATAAACATGAGTGTGCATATACCTGCTTGGGTGGCAGTTATGGTTTATTTGGGGTATATTCCCAGTAGTGGAATTGCTGGTTCAAATGGTATTTCTATCTGCATCTTTTTGAGAAAGCATCATACTGCCTTCCATAGTGGTTGCACCATTTTACACTCCCACCAACAGTGAATAAGGGTTCCAGTTTCTCCACAACCTCTCCAGCATTTGTTGATTGCTGCTCTGTTGAATTTTGCTATTCCTACTGGGGTGAGATGATATCTCATAGTTGTTTTGATTTGCATTGCTCTTAGAGATAGGGATATTTAGCACTTCATGTGTTTGTTTGCCATCTGAATGTCTTCTTTGGTGAAGTGTATGATCATATCCTGTGCCCATTTTGCAGGTGGGTTATCTTTATCATGTTGTAGTGTTCAAGTATTCTATAAATTCTACATATATGTCCCTTATCGGACATGTCATTAACAAATATTTTTACCCCAGTCTGTGGCTTCCCTTTTTACCCTGTTGGAGAACTTTTTAGATGTGCATAGTGATTTCATTCTTAGAAGGTCCCATTCATCTATTTTATCCTCTCCTGGTTGTAAGTTTTTCAGGATGATTGAAAGACTGTTTATGTTGTGGGTTAGAGCTTTTAGAGTTCTTCCAAGGGTTTCTCTAATGAAATTTGTAATCCTTTATTTTAGTCCTAGGTCCTTGATCCACTTGAGTTGGGTTTTGTGTATGGTGTGAGGTGTAGGTCTTGCTTGCATTTTCTGCAGGTAGTTTTTCAATTTTGACCACACCATTTGTCAAAGACACTCTCGTCTCCTCACTTAACTGATTTCATCTCCTTGTCAAAATTCACTTGTCCATAGGTAGATGGCTGATTTCTGAGTTCTCAGTTCTATTCCATTGATCTATGTGTCTGCCTTTGTACCAGTACCACGCTGTCTTGACCACCACAACACTGTAGTAGGATTTGAAGTCAGGGAGTGAGATGCCTCCTACCTTGTTTCTCTTTTTAAGGAGTGCTTTGTTTATTCGGGGCTTCTTTCCATTCCAAATGAAATTGAAGATTGCATTTTCCATCTAGATGAAGAATGGAATTGAAATTTGTATTGGGATTTCATTGAATATGTAAATTTTCTTTGGTAGTATTGTCATTTTCACATTATTGAGTCTTCCTATCCATGAGTAAGGTATATTCTTCCATTCCCTCAGGTATTTTTTGTTTCTTGTCATAATGTTATGTAATTTTCTTTGAATAGATCCTTTGTGTTCCTGGTTAGATTTACTCCAATGTATTTAATCTTGTGATTAGCTATTGTGATGGGTATGGTTTTTCTCAGCTCCAGTTCTATATTCTCTTTGTCACTGTAGAGAAATCCAATAGATTATTTGTATGTTGATCTTGCATCCTGCCACTCTGCTGAATTGGTCAACTATTTCCAGTAAGTTCTCTTGCTGAGTTTTTAGGGTTTTCTAAGTATACTGTCATATCATCTGCATATAGAGATAATTTTACCTCCTCTTTGCCAATTTGGATACCTCTTATTTCATTCTCTTGTCTTATTGTTATTGATAAGATTTTCAATACAATATCGAATAGGAGAGGTGATAGTGGGCATCCTTGCCTAGTTCTTGTTCTCAATGGGAATGCCTTTAATCTCTCTCCATTGAGAACAGTGTAGGCTCTTGGATTTCCATATTTACTTTTTGCTACGTTGCAGAAGTTCTCCTCTATTTTATTGAGTGTTTTAATCAGGAAAGGGTGTTGGATTTTGTCAAAGGCCTTTTCTGCATCATTTGATAGAATCATGTGGTTCTTGTTCTTTCCTTTGTTAATATGATGAATTACATTAATTGTTTTTCTTACATTGAACCATCCTTGCATACCTGTTATGAATCCCACTTGGTCATGGTAAATTATTTTTTTATGTATTGTTGGATTCTATTGGTCAAGATTTTATTCAGGATTTTTGCATCTATGTTCATGAGAAATATTGGTGTATAGGTTTCTATATTTTATATATTTTGGTGGTGTTTTTATCTGGCTTTGGTATCAAGGATATATTTACTTCATAGAATGAGTCTGGGGGAATTCCATCTTTTTCTATTTTCTGAAATAGTTTATGTAGAATTGGTGGCAATGTTCTGAATGTTTGATAAAATTTACTTGTAAAACCATCTGGTCCAGGACTCTTTGGGGGTGGAAGGTTTTTTATTACCTTTTCAATTTTTCTTTTGTAATGAGACTGTTCTGTTGTTCCATTTTGGTTTCTATCAGCTTAGGTAAGTTGTGATTTTCTAAGTATTTGTCCATTTTCCCTAGGTTTTCACATATGTTTGAGTATAGTTTTTCACCATATTCCATTGCTGGCCATTTTATTTTAGTTGCTTTTGTTGTGACATTGTCTCTTTCATCTTTTATTCAGATTATTTGTGACTTTTCCTTTGTTAGTTTTGTTACTGGTTTGTTGATTTTATTGACTTTTTAAAAAAACCAACTCCTAGTTTTGTTGATTGTTTCAATTATTTTTCTGTTTTCTATTTCACTTATTTATGCCCTGATTTTCATAATTTCAGGTTTTTTAGAGACTGTCAGGTTTTCTTGCTGTTCTCTTTCAATTTGTTGGAGATGTTGGGTTAGAGAGAATGGTCATTTTTTTTCCATGCCTTTTGATGTGTTTGCTTATTGCTATAAATTGACCTCTCATTACTGAATTGACTGTTTCCCAGAGGTTTTGGTAAGTGGTGTTTTCGTTGTCATTTGTTTCAGGAAATTTCGTAATTTCATTTTTTTTTATTTCCTCTAGTACTCACTCATGTTCTAGCAAGGTTTTATTCAGCTTCCATTTGTATAGGGTTTTTATTGTTTTGTTTTGTTTTTTCTTTTTTTCAGATTTTTTTTACAAAAAAACTATTTTATTACAGAAAATATACAAGGCCCTTTCCTTATTAAGAAATGTAGTCTTTCTCTTTTCCAAGGAGATAGACCCACTGCTCTCGGTCTTCTATTGGTGCTTTTCATGCCGATTAAAGTGTTTGTAAAGGTATCAGATATGTTTAAGGTTGTGCGAGTCATCAGTGAACATCCGATTCCCAACCATTTTCTTCTTTCTGATACAACGCTGTAGTTTTTTTCCCTTCCAACCTCGAAGCCATTTGGGGCCCTTGATCAATTCCTTGGGGTGCTTTTCAAAGTTACCCAGGATCCTGCTGTTGTCATACACCCTGAATAGGGCTTTCTTCTCGTTCCAACGATCAATTACTTTAGGGGGTGGGAGGGTGACCCTTACATGGGACAATCCAGAAACGCTCAAAGAGAAGCTTCTGCCTGCCAAGGGCACACAGCCCCGCAAGCCCTTGCTTACTCCCGCAAAGAAGCTTCTTGCCATTGTTCTCATCTATCCTACAACACTGAGCTGCACAAATCTAACGGTGAGAACCAGACTTGTTCTACAGAGAAAGGGCAACGAGAATTGTGAGCCCTGGCCTCACAGGAGACATCTGGGGGACGCCATCTTGCCCATATGTATGTTCCCCCCCTTTTATCCTTTTGTTCTTAATTTCTAATTTTATAGCATTGTGGTCTGAGAAGATATTCTGTATTTCTATGTTTTTTAACTTATTGATGCTTATATAGGTCTATTTGGTGCATAAATATTTATTACTGTTATGTCCTTTTGTTCTATTGACACTTTAAGCATTATATAGTGACCTTCCTTGTCCTTTATGATGGTTTTTACATTGACATTTATTTTAACAGAGATTAATTTCCTACTCCTGCTTTTTTATGGTTGCTCTTTTTTTGGTATATTTTTCCCCACCTTTTTATCTTTAGTCTTTCTTTATTTTCACTTTTCAGGTGTGTCTCATGTAGACAGCATATTGATGTATTTTGGGTTTTTTTACCTAATCTGCCACACTTTTTCTCTTCAGTGGTACATTTAAACCATTCACATTCAATGTGATTATTGAAAGGCAAGATTTTATTACTGCCATTTTGTTGAGTTCTTTTTTGTGTTGTTGCTAGTTACCTTGCTTGATCCATACTGCTTTCTGTGTCACCTCTATCAGAAGGACATCTCTCAGTGTTTCCTGCAATGCTGATCTTGTTTTTACAAACTACCTTAGGTTCTGTTTTTCTGGGAATATCTTGATCTCTCCTTCATATTTGATAGACAATTTTGTTGGGCACAATATTCTTGGTTGGCAGCTATATTCTTTGAGTGTTCAATATATGTCATTCCACTGTCTTCTTGCTCACATCATTCCTGCTGAGAAATTTGCCCTTAATCTTGTCTGCTCTCCCTTATAGATTACTCGTTGTTTCTCCCTCGCTTCTTTCAGAATTTTCTCCTTATCTTTTATTCTGGCATATTTGACTATGTTTTTCCTTGGTGTTTTTCTTTTGAGGTTTCTTCAATATGGTGTTCACTCAGCTTCTTGAATGTATATTCTCTCATTCTTCATTATACCTGGGAAGTTTTCTTCTAGTATTTCTTCCACAACTTTTCAGTGCCTATACTTGCTTCTTCCTGTTCTGGGATTCTGATGATATGTATGTTATTTCTCTTGATGGTGTCCCACATTTTTATTAGATTTTCTTCTTTTTCCTTCCTTTATGATTCTGTTTTTTGCTCTAGCAGATTAGTGGTGACAATTCTATCTTCTATTTCACTGGTTCTGTGATCCTTCTCTTCAACTCTGTTGATGTGTTCCTCCATTATTTTGACAGTGTCTGAAGCATTGAACCTCATATTTTGAATTGTAGTTTCTTGTTTTTCCAGAGCCTCTAAGGCCTCATTTGTTTTATCTGTTTGTTTTGGATTGGTTTGTTTTGTTTCAGCTCCTCCTTGTTTTTGCTTGGAGGATCCTGTAATTCTTCAAATTTGTCTTTCACCCATTGAAAATATTAAACCATTATTCTTTTTAATTCTGTGTCAGAAAGTTCCATCAGAGTTTCTGGATTCAGGAAATCCATTGATACTCTGTCAGGTTTTTTTTGGGGGGGGGGCGGAGGTGACATCTTGCTTTGGGAATGTGTAGGTTATGAGGTAGCCTGCTTCTTACATGACATTGCTGTGGTAGAGTTTTTCATGCATGAGACAATAAAGGTTCTTGATCTGAAGTCACTGTGTACCAGTGGGCGTGTGCACTGGGTGGACATGGAAGCTGTAAATGCCTGGCACACTTGCAGATGTATGCCATGCAGGTGCACGTGCAATCTCCTGCAGATGGAGCACGTGCGGGAACCTTACTCAAATTCCAGGTCTCAGGTCCATATCCTGGCTTCACTGCTTTACTGCTTTGCTGCATTCTAGCTTGCCTGAAGCTTTTCTGTAACTATCTTCTTTTCTGAAAATTTATAGTTTCCAGAGGCATGATGTTTAGGAAGTTGATGCCACTCCTGCTTCCAAATTTATCTTAAACTGGGATTTCCACCAAACACTGTCTTCCATGGGTAACCTTTATGGCATTTCACTCCCAAAAAGGCATAAGGATCAGCATCACAGTAATTCCAGATTACTTGAGTACAGTAAATTGACAGAAGAGTATTGTACCCCTTAGAAGAATGTTCCTCCAAAATATATTAACAACCAACTTTTAAATCCAAAGGCCGTCCATGAAGTCATGTTGACTTTAAACAAAAGGCTTGTATAGAAAACAGCCAATATAATATGTTGTTGTTTTTATTTGCCGTCACATTGCTTGCAACTCATAGTGACCCTAGGTACAACAGCTCTGAACCCTTACCTGTCCTAAGCCAGTTTCGTTAATTCTGACACACTTACCCCTGGTGCCCCAATTACTGTATCAATCTATCTCATCTGAGGCCTACATCTCCTATGCTGTCCTTCCACCCTTTCAAGCATGATGTCCTTCTCGAAGGACTGGTCTCTCCTGGACATACGACCAAAGTACAAGAAACAGAGCTTCAACATCCTAGCCTCCAAGGAGAAACATGGTTCCACCTGCTCCAAGACAGACCTATTTGTTTTCTTGGCAGTCCATGGTATGTTCAAGTCTCTTCTCCAGCATCACAACTGGAAGGAACCAATTCCTCTTTTGTCATCCTTAGTCATTGCCCAGCTCTTTGAAACATAAGAAATAATTGCTAAGACCATGGCCTGGATTAGGTACATCTTAGTCTCTAGACTGACATCCTTGCTTTCCAGCACTCTGGAGAAGTCCCTGGCAGCTCATTTTCTCAATTCAATTCATCTTTTGATTTCCTGAATGCTGGCATTGTTCTTGTTGTTGTTGTTGTTATGTGCAATCGAGTCGTTTCCGACTCATAGCGACCCTATGCACAACAGCCCTAAACCCTGC
>NW_006399928.1:5654980-5661147 GCF_000299155.1 Elephantulus edwardii | reverse complement strand
ATAATCGGGATGGGAGTGTCAGAGACAGTGTGATTGGCACAGGACAGAGCAGAGTTTAGGGCTGTTGTACATAGGGTTGCTATGAGTCACAAGTGACTCGACGGCACATAACAACAACAACAACACAACAATGATTTCTACCACAAATGTAATCACTCTGATTTCTGTGCATGCAATCAGGTGAAATCCATGTGTATAGCCTGTGTTTGTTTAATATAAAAGGTATTTGCCTTTAATAAATCATTAATTGTACAGAATTCTATCATTCTATCTCCAGCCTCATTTCTGTCACCAAGTCCATATTTTCTGACTACTGACCCTTCTTCCCTGATCTCAGCTTCTGCATTCCAATCACCCATTATTATCAAAGTATCTTGGTTGCATGTTTGATAAATTTTCGACTGTGAAAGTTTGTAGAAATCATCTACTTCCTTCTCTCTGGTCCTGGTTGTTGGTGCATATATTTGAATGATAGTGGTATTAACAGGTTTTCCTTTTATATGTGTGCATATTATCCTGTCACTCACAACATCATATTTCAAGATGGCTCTAGAAATGACAATTTTAACTATGGAAGCAGTCCCATTTTTTCCTCACCTTTGCATCTTTGGTGTAGTAGATCATATGATTATCTGATTCAAAATGTCCCATAGCAAGCCTTCTCATTTTGATAATTCATAATATGCCAATATTTATACATTCCATTTCTTTCTTAACAATGTCCAGTTTTTCTATATTCATGCTTCTCACATTCCACATTCCAATCATTAGTTTCTGCTTAAAACTGTTCTTCCTCCTTTGTGTTTCCTAATCCAAGGGCTCAGCCTCAGTTGCCATATCTGTTAGTCTAACAGATCATCCACTGCTCATATTCAAGTTCAAATTAAAGCTAAAGAAGATTAAATCATATTCACAGAAATAAAAAGTTATCCTGAGTCTGTCCCCCACGATTTTAAAAACCAGTTCAGGAAAAGGTTTGAGCCTTGAACACTAATGAACGAAGACCAAAGGAGATGTGGGAACACAACAAGAATATCATTCATGAACAATGCAAAATGTCATTACAAAGAAGGAAGAAAAAGAAAAGACGAAAATGGATGTCAGAAGAGAATCTGAATATTGCACTAGAGCACCAAGAAGCCAAAGCAAAGGAAAGAAAAGAAGAAGTTAAGACGCTCAATAGAAGATTTAAAAGGGCAGCTCAGGAATACAGTGTGAAATATTATAATGAAATGTGCAAGGGCCTGGAGTCAGAAAATCAAAAGGGCCGAACTCGCCCAGCATTTCTTAAGCTGAAGGAACCAAAGAACAAATTCAAGCCACAAGTTGCAATGCTTAAGGATGGTATGGGCAAAATATTGAATGATTCAGGAAGCTTAAAGGAAGCTAGAAGGAGTATACAGAGTCATTGTAACAAAAATAATTGATTGACAAAGAAGAATTTCAAGAAACAACATATAATTTAAGAGGCAATGGTGATGAAGGATGAAGTGCAGGTTGTTCTGAAGGACTTGGCAAAAGATAAACCACAGGAATTGATGGAATAGTAACTGATGTATTTCAACTAACAGATTCTACCCTGGATGTACTCACTAAGTTGTGCCAAGAAATCTGGAGGACAACTTTCTGGCCAATTGACTAGAAGACATCCACATTTATTCCCATTCCCCCCAAAAAGGGTGACCCAATAGAGGGTGAAAATTACCTAACAACATCACTAGTATCACACACCAGCAAAATCCTGCTGAAGGCTATAAAAAAATTTACTGGAACAGTACAATGACAGAGAACTACCAGAAATACAAGCTGGTTTTATAAGAGGTCATGGCACTGGGGACATTATTATCAATGTCAGATGGATCTTGGCAGAAAGCAGAGAGTACCAGAAGAATGTCTATCTGTGTTTCATTGACTAGGCATTTGATTGTGTGGATTACAACAAACTGTGGTTAACCTTGAGGAAAATGGGAATCCCAGAACACTTGATTGTGTTTATATGAAACCTATACTCGGACCAGGAAGCAGTCCTCAGAACAGAGCAGGGAAACACCGCATGGCTCAAAATCAGGAGAAGAGTGTGTCACGGATGCATCCTGTCTCCAAATCTTGTCAATCTATATGCACACCAGATCATTCATGAAGCAGGGCTTTATGAGGAGGAATGTGGCATCAAGATTGGAGGAAGACTCCTCAACACCCTATGTTATGCCTATGACACTACCACATTTGCTGAAACTGAGGTGGACCTGAAGCGCTTGCTGCAGAAGGTCAAGGATTGTAATCTTCAGTATGGATTGAAGATTAACATCGGGAACACAAAGATTCTCACCACTAGGCCAATTGTCAACGTCATGATAGATGGAGAAGAGATTAAGGTTGTTAACAATTACAGCTTGCTCAGCTCCACAATCAACACTCTTAACACCAGCAGTTAGACAATCAAAAGACTAATTGTATTGGGGAAATCTGCTGTTAGGGACCACTCCGGAGTGCTATAAAGCTATGATATGAGCCTAGAGACTAAAGTGCACCTAATCAAAGGCCATGGTCTTAGCAATTACTTCACCCACCTTCGGCTTGGTAGCATTGCCTTCTGTCCACTGGGTCAGCTGATCTTTCTATGTTGATGTTATTGTTGTTAAGTGCCGTAGAGTAGCAGGCGACTCATAGTGACCCTATGAAGGCGAGTCCTCAACACTTGGGTGTCTCTCATCCTACATATATCAATGACTAAGGATGACAGAAGAAGAATCGATGTCTTCAAGTTGTGATGCTGGAGAAGAGTCTTGAACATATCATGGACCTACAAAGATCACAAATAGGTTTATCTTGGAGAGGGTGAAACCAAATTTCTCCTTGGAGGCTAGGATTTTGAAATTTTGTCTCATATAATTAATTTGGGCATGTGGCCAGGGGAGACTGGCCTTGGAAAAGTACATCATTCTTGGAAGGGTGGAGGGACAACACAGGAGCAGAAGACCACAGATGAGATGGATTGATACAGTAACTGGGGCAATAGGGTGTGTTGGAATTAGTAAGGCTCAGGACAGGGTAGAGTTCAGAGCTGTACATAGGGTTGCTGTGGATCGCAGGCGACTCACTGGCTCATAACAACCTAATAAATTGTTTGCTTCTATTGGCCAGGAGTTTATTGAGGATTTTTAAATCTATGTTCATGAGAGATATTAGTCAAAAGTTTTCTATTTTCGTGATGTCTTTACCTCACTTTGTTATCAAGGATATGTTTGCTCCATAGAGTGAGTCTGGGAAAATTCCATCTTTTTTTATTTTCTGAAGTACTTTATGTAAAATTGGTGACAGTTATTCTTTGAATGTTTGATAAATTTCACTAGTAAAGTCATCTGGTCTGGGACTTTTTATTGTTGGAAGTTGTTTTGTTAGCTGCTCAAATTCTTCTTTTGTGATGAGTCTGTCCAAGTTTTCTGGTTCAGTCTGTGTCATTTTGGGTATATTGTGAGTTTCTAAGTAATTGTCCATTTCCTCTAGGTTTTCATATTTATTTGAGTATAGTTTTTCATAATATTACATTGTTAATATTTTTATTGCAGTTGCTTCTGTTGTGAAATTGCCCTTTTCATCTGTTATTAGGATGATTTGTCTTTTCTTCCTTTTTCTTTGTTAGTTTTGTTAATGTTTTGTCGATTTTATTGACCTTTGCAAAGAACCAACTCCTGGTCTTGTTGATTATTTCAATCATTTTTCTGTTTTCTATTTCATTTCTTTCTGCCATAATTTTTATAATTTCATTTCTTTTAGAGGTTGATGGGTTTTCTTGTTGTTGTATTTGAACTTCTTATACTGGTTCAGTTTGCGTGTCTATGTATATGTATCTACTCATTATTTTTTTTATTGCAGAACTGAACTGTATATACATAAAGTACTTGTTGTTGTTGTTGTTGTTGTTAAGTGCTGTCGAGTCGCAGGTGACTCATAGCAACCCTATGAAGGAGAGTCCTCAATGCTTGGGTGTCTCTCATCCTCTCTCCAGGTTCATAGGGTTTCTGGAGGCAAGCTATTACGGAAGTGGATGCCAATCCTCCTTCCAAGCTTGTTTTAATTGGGGAGCTCTACCCCACTCTCTGTCCACATTGGGTAACCAGCCATTAATGCATTTGACACATCAGTGTCACAGAGTTCAGCCTCACAGCAACCACAAGTTACCACTGTACGGCTACTTGTACACCAGGGCTATATGACCTAGAAGAATGGCTTAACAAAAACAATGAAAGATGGGCCCAAGGGCCGCAGATTAAAAGTCACTCACCTTCGGCTTGGTAGCATTGCCTTCTGTCCACTGGGTCAGCTGATCTTTCTATGTTGATGTTATTGTTGTTAAGTGCCATAGAGTCGCAGGCGACTCATAGCGACCCTATGAAGTAGAGTCCTCAACACTTCGATGTCGATGTCTCTCATCCTACATATATCAAATACATATATATAAAGGGAGTGAGACCTATAGATATCATCTATTATCTATCTATCTATCTCTAACATCTATCTATCACATGCAATTGATAACACAATTCCTTGCCACTAGGCCATCAGATCTCCCTCACAGTGGAGATACATATATGGGAGTTCTGGTGGCTTAATGGTAAGAAGCTTCATTGCAACCCCAAAGGTTCACAGTTCTAATCCACCAGCTGTTCCACTGGAGAAGGATGGGCAATCTCCTCCCATGCAATTTACTACCTTTAAAGACCTACTGGATGGAGTTCCAACTGGATGGCACACAAAAACTCTGTGTGTGTGTGTTTGTGTGTGTGTGTGTGTGTGTGTAGAGAGAGAGAGAGGGAGAGAACATTCTGGTGGCCTAGTGCTAAGAAGCACATGTGGTTCAAATCCACCAGTTGCTTACATGAGAAGGATGAACAGTCTCCCCCCATGTAATTTACTGCTTCTGCTGGAGTATCAGCTATGAATCAGTTCCAACTTGATGGTACACAACAAAAATATATATATTGCTGTTGTTGTTACATGTCATTGAGTCAGAATTAACTTATAGTTGACCCTCCAGTGGGTTTTCAGCGAGTTTGCGTAGGAAGGGATTGCCCATCTTTCTCCCATGGAACAGTTGGTGGATTCTAACCACCTGCCTTTGGGTTAGCTATAAAACTTCTTACCACTAGGCCACAAGAGTGCTATTGAGTTGGAATCTGCCCATAGGTGGCCCTCCAGAAGTTTTCATAGGCTGTAATTGCACAGGTGTGGAACCCTGGAGGGAAAAAAAAGAAACATATTTAAAACGAAAAAATTATTTTCAATCATATTGTTGTATCACATGTGAAGAGGAAGATAATAAATCTTTTGAAAGATAAAATAGATGAACATTTCTTGAGTTTAAGTAGGTAAAAGTACCTCTAAAAGGACACAGAAAAAACTGAACTAAAGAAAAAAATAATTGCAAAAATTAAGTCAATCAAGATGTGGTGGGCAGGTCTTTGTATTTAAAAGTTGGTTTGGCCCTTGGGCCTGCTGTCTTTGATAAGAATATTCTCTTAAGTGTTAAAACACTGTCAGTTTGCTGTTCTGTGCTAAGTTAGGATTGTGATAAAGCTGAATGCTGTGCCACTGGTATGTCAAATTCCATAATTGTTACACATAGTGGACAGTGTTTGGTGGAGCTCCAAGATTAAGATAGGTTTGGAAGCAGGATTGGCATCCACTTCGTAAACAACGTGCCTTTGAAACTCTAAGAACATTAGGGAAACGATGATAATTATAGAACAGGGAGCAGATCTTTTTTTTCATAGAGTCACTACGAGTGGTGCTCGACTCAACTGCACTTAACAACAACAAGATCAGTGACATAATAAACACTGGCAAACTATATCTTCTCAACAATATTATTTTACTTTAACAAACATAAGTTTATATAAAGTTTTGGAAATTTTGTATATTTTTAAAAAGTATTTCCCTTATTAATTTTTTATAACTCAATTACATATACTTTTTTGTGAGTGTGTGGAGGGAAGAGGGGAAGGAAATGGGAAGGATCTGGGTGAAAAGACAGGCTAATGATGCACAAATTTCAATGGTGAACAATTTTTTTTAATTTAGTTTGTTTATTTTTCATTTCAGTGAACATCTACAGAGATTTTGGAATTCCATTCATTCATTGTTGCACCCTTCTCCCCGCACAAACC
>NW_006399928.1:5643954-5652589 GCF_000299155.1 Elephantulus edwardii | reverse complement strand
TCTATCTCTATATCTATATATATCTATATCTATATCTATATCTATATCTATATCTATATCTATCTATATCATCTATATCTATATCTATATATGGAACAGATCATCTTGGAATTTGGGCTCTATGAGAAGGAATGTGTCATCAGGACTGGAGGAAGATCCATCAACAACCTGCATTATGCAGCTGACCCAACCTTGCTTGCTGAAATTGAGGAGGACCTGAAACATTTGCTGCAGTGGATCAAGAGCTGCAGCCTTCAAATATGGATTGAAGCTTAACATCAAGGAAGCAAAGATTCTCACCACCAGAAAAATTGATAGCATAATGATAGGCGGAGAAGAAATTGAGATTTTTAGCAGCTTCAGCTTGTTAGGCTCCACAATCAATAGTCTTAGTACCAACAGCCAGGAAATGAATAGAAAGATAACATTGGAGAAATTCTGCTGTTAGGAACCTCTCCAGAGTACTGAAAAGCAACAGTGTCAATCTGGAGACTTAGGTGCTCCAGTTGCAGGCCATGGTCTCCAAATTACTTGCTATGCATTAGAGAGTTGGACAATGACTAAGGATGATAGAAAAAGAATTGATGTCTTTGAGTTGTGGTTATGGAGAAGAGTATTGAATATACCATGGATGCTAAGAGAACAAAGAGATCCAACCTGGAGAAGGTGAAACCAGGCTGCTCCCTAGCGGAAAGAAATTTGAAGCTCCAGTTTACATACTTTGAGCTTGGAGAGGAACATTATGCTTGAAAGGGTGGAGAGACAGCACAGGAGAGGAAGACCCTGGATGAGATGGATTGACTCAGTGACTGAGGTAATGGGGTTAGGTGTATCAGAGACAATGAAATTGTCTCAAGATAGAGCAGAGTTCAGAGCTGTTGTGCAGAGGGTCACTATAAGTCACAGATGACTCAACAACACTTAACAACAATAAAGCAAAGGATTCCTACATAACTGACTCTAAATAAAAGCTAGACACTGTTAGAATCAGGCATGTCTCCTAGATGAAAACTGTTTCATATTTATAGTCAGTTTGATAATAGAGGATTAAGTGTATCCTGTGTGATTCCACTGATATAGAAGACTCTTGAAAGTATGCACTTTATTTCCTCTGGACTTTGGTTCACGCACCTTTTTATTTTACTGATTTTGCTTTGGATGACTAGGTATAATACAGCTTCTTGTAGCTGTTATGTGCCATCAAGTTGATTATGATTCATAGAGACATTTGAAAAATAGCTCTGAACTCTACCCTATCTTGAGCCATTTGCAGGGTCTCTGACACACATTCTCCCATTGCCACAGTCACTGTGTCAATCCATCTCATCCAGGATCTTCCTTTCCTGGGCTGACCCTCTATCTTCCTAAATATTATGTCTTTCTCCAAGGACTTATCCCACCTAGCCACATGCCCAAAGTAAGTGAGACTGAGATGGTGCTTCAAAATCTTGTTTCCAAGGAGCAATCTGGTTTTGTCCTCTGCAGGACAGACCTATTTGCTCTCTCCTCTTCTCCATCACCACAGCTCATCGTCCTTAGTCACTGTCCAGCTCTCAGATGCATAGCAAGTAATTGTGAATACCATGTGGTCAAGATGGTCAAGCACCTCTTAGACTCTAGAATGACATAGTTGTTCCTGGGACTCTGGAGAGGAACACTGACAGTAGATTTTCCAAAAGCAATTTGTCTCTTTACATTCTCTTCCCCATCTATCATGATATTGCCAATTGGTCCAGTGTTGCAGACCGAAGGTCCCAAAGAATAGAATAAATTTATAATAAAGAGACAAACATACAGGAATGAGATAGAACAGAAAATGTGAAAAAGAGGGGGCCAAGCCAACAGTTCCCATGACTGAAGGCCCCGAGCCACGCTTCTCTGAGTCTTTATATAGAAAAACAAGGAAGTACAAAACAAAGGATAATGGTGAAATCTTTTACAGATAAGGCCAAGTTCCTCTTTATGTTAATCTCAAGAGGGAGGGATTCATTTGATAAAAACTAAGAACAATGTTGACTCCTAGGGAACGCCCTAGTGTCACAAGGTGACCTTCAGCGTGTATTAAGCCTCCCTCTTTTCCCGATACAGCATTTGGTCTACTATTATTAAATTTGATATTCGGCTTCCCTCAGTCCAGTGGTGAGAATCTTTGTTTTCTTGATCTTGAGATACAACTCATATTGGAGGCTGCAGTCCTTGACCTTCTGCAGCAGATTATTCAAGTCCTCTTCAGTTTCTACAAGCAAGGTTGTGTCATTTGCATAATTCAGGTTGTTGATGAGTCTTCCTCCAACCCCAATGCCACATTCTTCTTTATAAAGTCCAGCATTCCAAATGATCTACATATATATTGAAAAGGTAGGGAGAAAGGACACACCCCTGATACACACCTTTCTTTATTTTAAAGTATGCAGCATTTCCTTACTCTATTCATACAACTATTTACTTGTCTAAGTATAGGTTTCTCATGAGCACAATCTCATATTCTAGGATTCCCACTCTTCTCAATGTTAGTCACAATTTTTTTTATGATCCATATAGTCAAATGCTTTTGCATAGTCAATAAAACAAAAATGGACATTCTTCTGATCTCTGATTTGATACATATCCCTAGTACCAAAGCTGCTTCTAAACTCAGTTTGTTTTTCTGGCAAATATCTGTCAATTTACTGGTTGGAGTTTTTTTATAATGTTCAGCAAGGTTTTGCTTGTGCGTGATAGTGTATGATTATAATAAAGCTTAGTTAGCACTGATTATGTCAATACATTTGAGTTCTGTGAGTCTTCCTAGTGAATCAGCAAGCCTAAAGGTGATCTTGGGAGCTCCCTAAAACCAATAGAATTCATCAGACTTTTATTTATAATTGCCTAAAATTAGTAGCAATCCAAATGCCCATTAACAGATGAGCAAATAAATACATTTTTATAACTTTAAAAAAATGTTATACTTCATAGCAATGAAAATTAACTAGCTTTATACATAACAGTTTGAACTTCCTTCTTCATCACCATTCATTGCCTCTTGATTATATGCTGTTTCATTAAATTATTCTGTGTAAGCCAATTATTCTTGTACCCTAATATTTTATAATTTTATCTCTTATAATTCTGTGTACTCTTTTGATCTTCTCTTGATGCTTCCGGGGTCTTTCAACATTCTGCCCATTGAATTCATAAGTACTGCAACTTATGGCTTGAATTTGTTCTTCAGTTCATCCATTTTGATTTTTCAACTCCAACACTACACATTTCATTACAATACTTTGCTTTGTCTTCCTGAGCTTCCCTTTGGAAGCTATTCAGCTTCTTAACATATTGATTTCTTCCCTTTGCTTTGGCTTCTCAGTGCTCTAGTATAATATTCAGAGTCTCTTCTGACATGCATCTTGGCCTTTTCTTCTTCCTCCATATTTGTAATGACCTTTCTGAATTCTTAATGGACAATGACTAAGGATTATAGAAGAAGAATTGATGCCTTTGAGTTGTGGCGCTGGAGAAGAGTATTGAACATACCATGGACTAGTAAGAACACAAGTGTCCTGGAGAGGGTAAAACCAAACTTCTTTTTGGAGACAAGGACTTTGAAGCTCTGTCTCACATATTTTGAACATGTTTCCAGGAGGGACCAGTCCCTGGAAAGGTACATCATGATTGGAAAGATGGAGGGACAGTGCAAGAGAGGAAGACCCTGGATGAGCTGGATTGACGCAGTGATTGGGGTAAAGGGGATAGATGTGTCAGGGACAATGAAATTGGGTCAGAATAGAGCAGGGTTCAGAGCTGTTGTACATAGAGTCACTATGAGTCACAAGTGACTCAATGACACATAATAACAACAATAACATACATAACAGCATGGATGTATGCCATGGATATAATATTGAGTGAAATAAACCAGATTTTTTAAAGTACATGTTGTATGACTCTATTAAAGTTAAAATTTGATAACACCTACTGTTTATTGAGTTTGAGTGGTAGTTAACTTGGGAACTTGAGGAGATTAATAACTAGGAAGAGGAACAAGTTTGATAATGTTTCATATATTGATTTGAGTTATATATTTCTATGTAGGCATTTATCAAATTTTCCCTTCAAGATTCATGGGTTTTACGTCATAGATGCTATATTACAAAAAAAAAAATCAACCAAGAAGTTAAGAAGAAAAAACCAAGAGACATAAAGCAGTAAATTTATCAATACTAAAATGAAAGATAGTTAAAATGTGTTTTGGGGAAGAAAGCTTTAGAAAAATGTGTATCATTTTGTCCTATGAAAAGAAAAACAAGGGTGGGGGGAACTAACACTTGTTGCTTAGCTGTTTAAACTTTACTGTCAGTGTATAAGATTCTACAAACACACTTTCAGAAATTAACTCACCTATCTATGGTTAACTGATGTTTGACAATGAACCTATGAAATGGGGAAATGACTACCTATTCAACAAATGGTGTTGGCAAAACTGGACTGCTACCTGCAGAAAGCTGAAGTAGGATAAAAATCTCACACCATACACAAAAATCAACTAAGGTGAGTCAGAGACCTAGGTGTAAAGCCCAAAGCCATAAAGGTAATAAGAGAAAAAATGGGGCCAAGCTTAAAAGGACTAACATATAGAGAATGGAAAATAAATCCAGAAATGCACAACGAGGAGAGGATAAGACTAATAAATGGGACCTTCTAAATATTAAATCCCTATGTATTAAAAAAAAAGTTTTTCCAATAGGGTGAAAAGAAAAACCTTATTGATGGGAGGAGGCAATGCCATCTCAGTCACGGTCAGTCAAGGACCTCCTAACAAATGTGTGCTACAGGGTCTCCACAAGGAAAAGATGGATAACATAATTACAAAATTGGCAAAAGACATGGGAAAAATTTCACAGAAAAACGTATTTGAATGACTAATAAACACATGAAGAAATGCTCAAAATAGACAGTCGGTTGCAGACCGCGCTGGGTTGCCACCACCACTGTTGCCATTGTGCCTCGGGTCTCACGGAGGCTGGGCAACACTCCATAAAGGGAGACAAGCCAATTTGGGAACAGATTGGATCCAGCTTCATTCAACATTACTACCAGTTATTTGATAACAACAGAGTCCAACTAGGCACAATTTATATTGACACATCATGCCTTACGTGGGAAGGACAACAATTCCAGGGGAAAGCTGCCTTTGTGGAGAAATTGTCTAGCCTTCCGTTCCAGAAAATCCAGCACAGCATCACTTCGCAGTACCATTGGCTCACGCCAGATAGCTCTATTCTCAGCATGGTTGTGGGCCAGATCTTTCACCAGATGTTCCTGTTAAAGAATATCAATGATGCTTGGGTTTGCACCAATGATATGTTCAGGCTTTCTCTGCACAGCTTCAGCTGATCTTGTCCCAGCCAGACATTAATGCTGTTTCCTCCTCCCTCCTTTTCCCGATACTATTCACACTCCTCTAGATGCTCCAAATATCATACACAAACAAGAAAGGCCAAGGTGGGAGTGGGTGTGGTGCACTGTTGCCAAGGAGGTGTTAACAGTGCGTGATGTTTGGACACTAGACTAGTTGCACCTGACAGGAGAAGTTTCTGTTGTACCGGTGCATGCCTTGGAAAGACTTAAGTAATGCAAAAGGTTGTCTTTTTTTCTTTCTTTTTAATCTACTGACAAGTTGCTCTAGTAACCCAAAGAAGTGAAGGAGAAAGCAACTGCCTCACTGCCCAGATATTGATTTGTTCAGATGTTTCAATGCCTCATTATACAATAAAACCGCTAAAGTTTTCTTAACAGTTTAAAAAAATGCTCAAAATCACTGGTAGTAAGAGAGATGCAAATCTCACCCCAATAGCAGTGGCAAAGTTTAACAAGACAGAAACCAATAAATGTTGGAGAGGTTGTAGAGAGATAGGAACCATCATATGCTGTTTTGTGGGATTGTAAAATAGTACAACCACTCTGGAAAGCAGTTTGGTTTTTCTTCAAAAAGCAGAACATAGAAATTCCATATGGCCAAGTTATTCCACTAGTAGGAATATACCTCAAGGAAATTAGAACTGAGATACAAATGAAAATTTGTACACCAATGTTATAGCAGTGTCATATTCAATTGCAAGAACATGAAAACAGCTCAGATGTCCAACTACAATTGAAGGGATTTTTTTTAAAATGTGGTACATTCACACAATGGAATACTACACAGCACTCAGGAGCAATTATTTTTAAAAATGCTGCATACCTTTGGAGAGAACAGGGAGTATTGTGCTGAGTGAACTAACTCAGTCTCATATAAAAGGGTAACTAGTAATATGGATATGGAAGTCCAAGGGGAAAAGAGTAGGAGCAGAGGAGTGACATGAAGCAGGAGAGGAATCACAGTGTTGCACAATTTGGTGAGTGGAGGGAGGGACTAAAGAAAATCTGTGGGGATCTGAAAAGACAGGGTAATAGTGGACATAATTCAATGGTGATTAATTTTATAAAACATGATATATGGGAATGATTGTATAGTACACAATGTGAATGAAGGAAAGTGTGAAAAACAATGTATACAAATTTTGTATGCAAGCCAATATAAAATAAAATGTTTTTTTAAAAAAAGCTTCCCTTTCAGATAAAAGAAATTTTAAAAATATTTTCATTTAATTGAATATAATATGTTGCACAACTGAAAAGGATAAATTTCTTGATCAGTTCAATATATCATTTTTAAAGAAAACAGCAGCTGATGAGATGATTTTCAACTTTGTTGAGTCTTAGTTCACATTGCTGACTTTTGTATTCAGTAACAGCTTTTGTACTTTTCATAGGCTTTAATGAGCTATGACTATTGAATATGTAATGACATATGAATATTGGTTATTGATTCCTATCTATTAATTTTATATTACTTTTTGTCTCTAATACCTTGATAATATTATTTTTTTTGTTGTTGTAGTGTACCATAGAGTTGGAACCGACCCGTAGCTGACTCTCCAGTGGGTTTTCAGAGGCAGTTAATCTCATGGGAGGAGATTGCCCTCCTTCTCCCACGGAGCAGTTGGTGGCCTCAAACCATGCCTTTGGGATTGCAGTGCAGCTTCTTGCCAATAGGAAAGAAGTGATTGATTGCCTAGTCTTTCTCTTGTAGATTCATCAGTGCTTAGAGAGGCCTACATATGAGATAACCACATAGGGCTTATTCAGTCAACAAGTGTAACCTAATTTGATTCATGCTTTAAAATTACCTTGACTGTTTGTTCATTCCGTCTTAGGATGCAGCAGTAAAATGAAACTCAGTGGACGACCTTACAGAAACATGGGAGTTATTGGAACTTCAAAACTCTATAACATTCGAAAAACGATTTTTAGTTTCACTCCACAGGTAGGTGGAAAAAGCTAAAAAGTTTAGTGAGACATATGGGGATAAAAGAGAAAGAAAGCATATACATATATACTTGAGTTAAGAAGAGAAAGCTCTGGTGACATAGTCCATAGAAAGTTATGCTGCTCATTAACTCTCTGACAGTTCAAATCCACCAGTAATTCTGAGGGAGAAAGAGAGGCATTACTTTCTTATGTGATTTACAACCTTGGAAACCCAGTGGAGGGTCAACAACGAGCCAGTTCTGATGAAACAGCAATGAGTGATTGAGGGAGAGTTGGGAGAAATGTAAAAATATCAGTGAGCCTTATACATATTAAACTATACAGTTGTTAAGCTGAACTGTCTTGCTACACAGAGCTATGTCAAGCGATTGTGACTAAAGAGAGTAGTCTAGGGTATTGTAGAAACAGTGTCTACTGATTTTACAAAGATTGAAAGTTTTAAAAGCTATTCCTTACTCGTAAAGAATAAAAGTAAGATTATTTATTTCTCAGAGACAAAATATATCAATTTTTATATGCCCATCCCCAGCTACTGAATCGTGTATTTTTTTCATCTTTTTTTGGCTAGCAGAGGCTTCTTTTTCATTCATGGAATTCAATTATCATCTTAAGAAGTGTCACTATGTCTTACTACTGGGTCAATTGGTAGCACCACAATAGATGAAGAGATTGATGTTTTTAACAACTTCAGCTTTCTCAGATCCGTAATCTTCGCACCAATATTGGCATAATCTCTTGGCACCAGTATTCAGGATATCAAAAGACTAATTGCTTTGGGAAAAATCTACTATCAGGACCTCTGCAGAGTACTGAAGAGTAATGATATAAGTCTAGAAACAAAGGTACACCTGATCAAGGCCATTACAATTACTTGATATGCATCAGAGACCTGGAATATGACTTAGGATGACAGAAGAAGAATCAATGCCTTTGAGTTGTGGTGCTGCATTACTGAACCATGGACTGCCAAAGAACAAACAGTTCTGTCTTAATTGTTTTTGTTATGTGTCATCAAGTTATTTGCAACTCAGCAATGCTATGTACCCTGTCTTATCTTGAGCCAATATAACTGTTTCTGACATACTTACCTTTATTACCCTAGTTACTGTATCAATCCATCTCCTCTGGGGTCTTCTTCTCCTGAGCTATCCCTCCCCTTTCTAAGCATGATTCCTTCTCAAAGGACTCATCTCTCCTGGCCACATGCCCAAAGTATGTGAGATGGAGCTTCAAAACCGCAAATCTCTGTAAATGTTCATTAAAACTAATAAAATTTAATAATAAT
>NW_006399928.1:5630353-5639695 GCF_000299155.1 Elephantulus edwardii | reverse complement strand
TATACCAATTGACATATTTCAGCTAACAGATATTGTCCTGGACATGATCAACAAGTTGTGCCAAGAAATCTGGAGAATAACCATTTGGCCAACTGACTGGAAAAGATCTATATTTGTTCCCGTTCCAAAGAAGGGCTACCAACAGAGTGTGGAAACTATAGAAAAATATCACTGATTTCACATGCAAGCAAGATTCTACTGAAGATTATCCAAAAATGACTGAAACAGCACATCAGCAGAGAACTTCCAGAAGTCCAGACGAGGTTTAGAAGGGATTATGGTACTAGGAATATTGGAGCTAATGTTAGATGGATCTTAGCTGAAAGCAAGGAATACCACAGGAATGTTTATCTGTGTTTATGAATTATGCAAAGGCGTTTGACTGTGTGGATCATAACAAACTGTGGCTGACTCTGAGAAGAATGGGAATCCCAGAACACTTGATTGTTCTAATGCGAAATCTATACTTGGACCAAGAGGCAGTCATCAGAACAGAGCAAGGAGACACTGAATGGTTAAAAATTGGGAAGAGTGTATGTCAGGGATGTGTCCTGTCTCGTACCTTTTCAATCTGTATGCAGAATAGATTCTCCCGGAGGCTGTGCTCTATGAGGAGAAATGTGGCGTCAGGATTGGTGGAAGAGCTATCAACAATCTGCATTATGCAGATGACACAACCCTGCTTGCTGAAACTGAGGAGGACCTGAAGTGCTTGTTGCAGAGGGTCAAGGACTACAGCCTTTCATGTGGATTGAGGCTTAATATCAAGAAGACAAAGATTCTCACCACTGGACCAATTGGCAGCATCAGGATGGATGGTGAAGAGATTGAGAATGTCAACAACTTCAGTCTGCTTGGCTCCACAGTCAACATTCTTGGCACTAACAGCCAGGAAATTAAGACATACTGCAATGGGAAAGTCTGCTGTTAGAGACCTCTCCAAAGTACTGAAGAGCAATGGTGTCTCTCTGGAGACTAAGGTGCATCTGATACAGTCCATGGTCTTTGCAATCACTTGTTATGCATCAGAGAGTTGGACAATGACTGGGATGATAGAAGGAGAATTGATGCAATTGAGCTGTGGTGCTGGAGAAGAGTATTGAGAATACCATGGACTGCTAGGAAAACAAACAGATTTGTCCTGGAAAGGGTTAAGCCGGGTGGCTCCTTCTAGGCAAGGATTCTGAGGCTCCATCTAACATGCTTTGAACATGTTGTAAGGAGGGATTGGTTCTTGGAGAGGGACATCATGCTTGGGAAGGTGGAGGGATGGCGCAAGAGGGGAAGACGCTCTATGAGGTGGATTGATGCAGTGACTGGGGTAATCTGGATGGGTTTATCAGAGACAGTGAGATTGTCACAGGACAGAGCAGAGCTTAGGGCTGTTATACATAGGGTCACTATGAGTAATAAGTGACTCAATGGCACATAAAAACAACAACAGTTTGGCTTCTCTGTACTCCAGTGCAATATTCTGAGTCTCTTCTGACATCCGTTTTAGTCTTGTCTTCTTCCTCTGTCTTTACAATGAATGGTCTTTTGCATTCTTCATGGATGATATTCTTGATAGCCTGTCAGAACTCATCTGGCCTTCACTCATTAGTGTTCAAGGTCTCAAACCTGGTTCCTGAGATGGTTTTAAAATTCAGGTGATATAGACTCAAGTTCAAACTTTGGTTCTCTGTATTTTATGTCATTTTCTTTAGTTTCAGTTTGAACTGCATGTGTTCCACAGTCAGCACCTTACCTAATTTTAACAGCTGATATTGAGCTTCTCCAATGATTTTTTTTCCTCACCCTTGCCTTGAAGGCAAGGGTTTTGAAGCTCTGTCTTACAGACATTGGGCATATTGCCAGGAAAGACCAGTTCGTCAGAAGGACATCATGCTTGAAAGGGAGAGTGGAGGGACAGTGCAGAGAAGGAAGATCCCAAATGAGTTAAATTGACACAGTAACTGGGGTAATTGGTATAGATGTGTCTGAATCAGAGAGATGGGCTCAGGATAGGGCAGAATTCAGAGCTGTTGTGCATAGGGTCACTATGAATCTCAGGTGACTGACAGCACTTAACAACAACATATTTTAAAGCCATATTTATATACATTGCTACTTTGGTGTTTATTAGCTAGAGTATGTTGCTGTTGTTAAGTACCATTGAGTTGGAGTGGACTCAGCTCTGTAAATTTCATGGGGACTGATTGCTCTTGTTTCTCCCATAAAGCAGCTGGTGTATTAGAACCATGTTCTTTTGGGTTGACCACACAACTCTTTACCACGACAACACCAGAGTACCTTTAAACACAATATAGCAAGCCTTGATATGCATATGTATGGGGAAGACAAACTTTTCCGCAAAGAGAGTTGGAAATCCTATTTTCTACCTTACATTTGAAATAGTGCAGTTAAATTACAGATGAAGGACCATAAATGCCATTCCTGGCTTTCACATTTGCTGTCCATTTGAATTTGCTAATCCATTAATTTATCTTCATTTACTTTTCCATATATTAAAGGAAGAAATGTCCTCACTGAGTTGTGATAGGAGGAAATGAAGGTATATATTTGAAAACACTCTGTAGACTGTATTGTTGTTAAGTGACTTCATGTTAGCTCTGATTCATCAGAACCTTATGTACAACAGAATAAAACCCTACCCTATCCTGAACAGGCCCTATGAACTGCTGTGTTTAAACCCATCGTAGCAGTCACTGTGTCAACCCATCTCATTTAAGGTATTTCTCTTTTTGGCTGACTCTACTTTTTAAGCATGATGTCATTTTCCAAGGACACAGACACATCCTAACAACATATGCAAAGTTTGTGAAACAATGTTTCAACATCTTTGCCTCTAAAGAGCACTCTAGTTGCACTTCCTCCAAGATATAATTGTTTGTTCTTTTGAATACCTATGGTATTTTCAATACTCTTCAACACCAAAATTCAAAGATACCAATTCTTTGATCTTCTTTATTTATTGCTCAGCTTTCAAATGTATGGGAAACAATTAGAAATGTCATGGCTTGGATCAAATGTACTTTAATCTCACCTAGTGACATCCTAGATCTTAAGCACTTTAAAGAGATCTTTAGCAGCAGATTTACTCAATATAATAAACTGTAGTGAACTGTAAAAATATGAGAAATTATTGTAACAGTTGTTCCTCAATATCTGTGGTATACTAGTTCTCGGGAACTGCATGAATACCAAAATTCATGGATGCTGAGTCAAAACATGTTGCCATTAAAACAATTATGACTCTTACTGACACTCTCAGACAGAGTGTTGTTGTTTTTGTTGTTAAGTGCTGTAGAATTGCAGGCGACTCATAGTGATCCTATGAAGGAGAGTCCTCGTGCCTGGGTGCCTTTCATCCTCTCTCCAGGTTCATAGCATTTCCAGAGGCAAGCTATTAAGGAAGTGGATGCCACTCCTCCTTCCAAGCTTGTTTTAATTGGGGAGCTACACAGATTCATATCTACAATTGTATATGGAGAAATACATGCACACATGTGTGTGTGTCCAGTGAGGACAGACTCCAGACAGAGTAGAACTGCCAATTAAAGTTTCCGAGGTTGTAAATCTTTATATAAGCAGGCTGTCTCATAATAGCCCCTTTATATATATCAGAGGAATGTCTGTGTTTCATTGACTATGCAAGGCTTTTGACTGTGTGGATCACAACAAACTGGCTGACTCTGAGAAGAATGGGAATCCCAGAACATTTGTGCTTATCCAAAACCTATATTGAGCCAGGAGGCAATCATCAGAACAGAGCAAGAAGACACCGCATGGTTCAAAATCAGGAAGGGTGTCTGCCAGGGGTGTATTCTGTCTCCATACCTTTTCAATATGGATGCACAACAGATCATCCAGGAAGCTAGGCTGTATGAGGAGGAATGTGACGTCAGGCTTGGAGGAAGACTCATCAACAAACTGCGATATGCAGATGACACAACCCTGCTTGTTGAAATTGAGGAGGACCTGAAGTTCTTGCTGTAGAAGGTCAAGGACGTCAGACTTCATTATGGATTGAAGCTCAACATCAAGAAAACAAAGATTCTCACCACTGGGCCAATTAGCAGCATAATAAAGGATGGTGAAGAGATTGAGAATGTTAACAGTTTTCATTTGCTTGGATCCACGACCAATATTCTTGGTACTAGAAGCTAGGAAATTAAAAGAAGAATTGCAGTGGGAAAGTCAGTTGTCAGGGACCTCTCCAGAGTACTGAAGAGTAATGACATCATGCTGGGGACTAAGGTGTGCCTGATCCAGGCTATAGTTTTCACAGTTGCTTGCTATGCATCAGAAAGCTGGACAATGACTAGGGTTGATAGAAAGAGAATTGATGCCTTTGAGCTGTGGTGCTGGAGAAGAGTGTTGAGTATACCATGGACTGCTAGGCAAACAAGCAGATTTGTCCTGGAGAGGGTGAAACTGGGCTGCCCCTTGGAGGAAAGGATTCTGAAACTTCTTCTGACATACTTTGGGCATGTTGCAAGGAGGGACCAATTCTTGGAGAGGGACATCATGTTTGACAGGTTGGAGGGACATCACAAGAGATGAAGACCCTCAATGAGATGAATCAATTCAGTGATTGGGGTAATGGAAGTAGATGTGTAAGAGACAGTGAGGTTGGCAGAATAGAGCAGAGTTTAGGGCTCTTGTACATAGGGTTGCTATGAGTTGCAAGCGACTTGACGGCACATAACAACAACAACACTAGAAACAAGATCTCTTGGAACAGATGGTGTATTTGAACCATTGATATTTCCATAACTTTCCTTTTACAGATGCTCCAATCCCTTATTATAAAATGGTGTAATATTTGCATTTAGTCTGCAGCCATTGCCCCTTATACTATAATAATTTATGTTTTACTTGTAATACCTAATACAGTGTGTATTTGGTTTGTAGATAACACTTTATACTTTGGTTAGTCTTTGAGAGATTGCTTTGACCCCTCGTTTCCCCCCAAATATTACTATTTCATAGTTAGTTAAACACACATCTGTAGCATCCACAGATACAGAGAACTGACTTGTATATTATAGTTGAACACTAGATACAGTGGGAGGTATTAGACATTAAATTTTGGGGTATTGTTACCTCTGTGATATATATAAATGTGTGAGGACTTTATAATTTCATAGTTGTGAGAATAAGTTACTAAGAGCCATTATATTTCTTTTCACAGTTCATAGACCAACAGCAGTTCTACTTGGCTCTGGACAACAAGATGATAGTGGAAATGCTTAGAACAGACCTCTCCTACCTCTGTAGCCGTTGGAGGATGACAGGACAACCCACCATTACCTTCCCCATCTCACACACCATGCTTGGTAAGAGCTGTATGAAGAAAATGGAATGTGTTTTTAAAATAAATTGTACATTTAGCTTTAAAATGATTACGTCCAGTAAAGAGCTGCATGTTATCTTTAATTGTTTAAATGATTTTTAATTAGCTCTTCTTTTGTACCAGTCACCATTCTAAGCACTAAATATATAGGAATCAATGTTGTTATCATTTACGGTTAGTGCCATTGAGTTGAGTACAACTTGCTATGAGTCAGAGTCGATTCAATGGCACATAACAACAACAATAACAATATAAAGACCCTAAGAAAAATAAATCTGAACGCTATACTGTGCCATTCTCACAATCTCTGACACACTCTATGCCATTTCTGCGGTCACTGTGTCAATCCATTTGGTTGAAAGTCTTCCTCTCCTCTGCCATCCTTTCACCTTTCCAAGCATAATGTCGTTCTCTAAGGAATAACTTTTCCTAGCAACATGTCCAAAATATATAAGATAAAACTTTATCATCTTTGCCTCCAAGGGGCATTCTGGCTGAAACTTCTCCAAGACTTACTGTTTGTTGTTTTGGCAATCCATGATATTTTCAGTATTATTCTCCAAAACCAAAGTTGAAAGTCTTCAGTTCTTATTATGTCATCTTTAGTCATTTTCCATCTCTCAGATGCATAGCAAGTGACTGAAAATACCATTACATGAATCAGGTACATCTTATTCTTCAAACTGTTATCATTGTTCCTCAATAAATTCAATATGTCTCTTGATCTCTTGACTGCTGGTACAAAGTGTATTGATTGTGTATCCAAGTAAGGTGAAATAGGTGAAATTGTTCATGGTTTCAATCTTTTGTCTATCCATCATGAGATGATGCCTGTCAGTCCAGTGGCAAGGATGTTTATTTTCTTGGTGTTGAGATGCAGTCCTTATTGAAGGCTGTATTCTTTGATCTTCTGCAACAAGTGTTTCAAGTCCTCTGCATAATGATGGTTCTTGATGATTCTTCCTCCAGTCCTAACACCACATTGTTTTCTTCATAGAGCCCAGCTTCTTGAATAATTTGCTTAGCATACAAACTGAATAAGTATGGAAAAAGCATGCAAACCTGATGGGCACTATTCTTATTTTTAAACTATGTAGTGTTCTCTTGCTCTGATCATACAATAGCCTAAAGGCAGTTGAAGTTTCTGTTCTCATTAATTTATATTTTAGAAGGCAAAGGCATGCAATAAATACATAACAATTAAACTAATACATAAAAATATTTTATATAGTTCGAGTTCTGTGTAGGTGAGAAATACTGAAATCACTGATTTCTTGTTCAACACAGAAACTTTATCTAGTTCCTTTTTAAGATCATACTATTACATTCTGCATTTGTCTTACTCATACCAGAGAAATATCAGAGTTTACACATTTCTAGTATTCTTCCAAGGCCTAGCCAACCAGAGAAGTATAATCTAACAAGGCAAAAGTGGATTTGTTTGTTTGTTTGTTTTTTCTTTCCTTTTTGGGATGGACTTTCTGATATTTCACTCTTGAAACTTAGTGACATGCTTTATTGTTCTGTCAGTTCCTAGAAAACAAAAATCCAATACTGAACTGACCAATCTGTATAATATCTATTGCTTCTAAAGCCCTGATTATAGAGCCAAAGCACATTGTATTTATTTTCATTAGAAAATTTTTTATCATAAATCATTCAAAGTTCAAACTATTAGAGACCTTGGATATCTCAAAGGTGCTTCCAAAGCACAAGAGTTAAGAAAAATAGGGTGATTTTTTTAATTTCATTTTTCCTCTAAGATAATTAGCAACAAAACCTAAAAACTTTGTTGCCATCAAGTCATAATAGACGCATAACTGACTATTGGATTTCTCAGGCTGTAAATTATACAAGAGGAGACTGTCTGCCTTTCTTCCATGGAGCTGCTCATGAATTTGAACCACTAAAGAGAGCAATCTTTGAGTTAGTAACCTTCAGGGACTTGAATCCACAATCAACACTATTGGTACCAACAGTTAGGAAATCTGAACAGGTATAGCTTTATGAAAGTCTGCTTCAAGGACTTCTCCAAAGTTCTCAAGAGCAATGACGTCAGTTTAAAGACTAAGGTTTGTCTGATTCAAGCATAGACTTTCTCCTATGAATCTGAGAGCTGTACAATGAAAAAGGATGAAGAAGAATTTCTATCTTTGAGTTGTAATCTTGGAATAGAGTGCTGGATATGCCAGAAACTGCAAAAAGAACAGACAGAATATATCTTGAAGAAAGTGCAACCAGAGTGCTTTTGCGTGGCAAAGATGGTGAAGCTACATCTCACATCCATTGGGCATATTGTTAGGTGGGGTTATTGCTTGGGCAGTGGAACATCATGCTTGGAAAAGTGGAGGGTCAGTGAAGAATAAGAAGGCCTTTCATGAAATGGATTGGCACAATGACTGCAGAAAGGAGCTCAAACATGGCACAGGATAGGCCAGGGTTCAGATCCGTTGTACTTGACTCGACAATACCTACCAACAACAACATCTTTCACCAGAAATTCTTAGAAAATTAACAAATACCCATCTCATAACTGCTGTGTTCAAAGAGTTGACTTCAGAAAGTATAAAGTCTAATTGAAGAGGTAAGCTTAATATAAAGAATAATAGGGAAAAATTTCTATTTTGGCAGGAAGCCTGCGAGGACAGACGAGGGAGGGCTGGGCCAGGGTTTTGCCCCACCCACAACCATCCCCACTTCCCTTGGGCCAGGAAGACAATCATATATACCAAATCTATAAGATTTATCAACCTCCCCTGAAAAACTCATGTACCACTGAGGATTAAGTTACTTGGGGAAACAAGTAACTGGTTTCTGGCCTGACTACGTGGGGCCCCCTAAATAAAACAACAGGGAAATCATGGGCATATCCAAAGAGGGGGGGAAGCCATTTCAGAAAGGGAACAACAGACTTCCTCCTTCATTATTTAGGTTCCCCCTTATCCCTCCCCGCCAGTATCAGTGTGTGCTTCACCCCTCCCCACTCACACGAGGATCAGAGTGTGCACACACCCTACATGCATCTGCTCATGTTCCTGCCCAACCTTCTCCTGGAACAATGATGTCAAATCAAAAACCAGCTACCACCTCAGACACGAAAAACTCTACCACATCAATGCGCCGAAAGTAACAGGGTACTTCACTTGTGTCACAAGCCCAAAGAAAGGCATCACCCCCCAAAAAAAGACACAGAGGCAATGAATTTCCTGAAGCCAGAAAGCCTGATGGAACTTTCTGACACAGAATTTAAAAGAACAATGATTGAATATTTTCAATGGACGAAAAATAAATTTGATGAATGACAGGACACTGCTAGCAAAAATCAGGAGTAGCTTAAAAAAACAATCCAAAACAATGCAGATAAAACAAACGAGGCACTAGATACACTGCAAAAACAAGAAACCATGATCCAAAATGTGAGGTCTAAGCTTTCTGATGCTGTCAACATGATAGAGGGACATACAAACAGAGTTGAAGAGATGGAACACAGAATCAATGAAAAAGAAGACAGAATTATGACTACAGATCTGAATGAATAAAAAGCAGATCCAAAAAGAAAGAAACAGAAGAAAATCTAAGAATAATGTGGGATACCATTAAAAGAAATAATACGTGCATCACCAGAATCCCAGAAAAGGAAGAAGCAAGTAAAGGCACTGAAAAAGTTGTGGAAGCATTACTAGAAGAAAACTTTCCAGGCATAATGAAGAATGAAAGAAGGCACGTCATTGTCAAATTTGCCAAAACCAAAGATAAGGAGAGAATTCTGAAAGCAGGGAGAGAGAAACAAAGAGTAACCTATAAGGGAGAGGAGATAAGACTAAGTGCCGATTTCTCATTAGAAACCATGCAAGCAAGAAGACAATGGAATAGCATATATCAAACACTCAAAGAACACAGCTGGCAACCAAGAATATTGTTGTTGTTGTTGTTGTTGTTGTTGTTGTTGTTGTTATGTGCCGTCGAGTCGCTTGCGACTCATA
>NW_006399928.1:5628116-5630253 GCF_000299155.1 Elephantulus edwardii | reverse complement strand
TAAAAATAAAAAAATAAAAAAAAATCCTCACTTCCAAAGAGCAGCTTAGTTTCACCCTCTTCAGGACAGACCTGTTCATTCTCTTGGAAGTGTATGGTATTTTCAATACTTTTCTCTAGCACCACAACTCAAAGACATTGAATTTTCTTCTATCACCCTTATTCCTGGTCCAACTTTCTTGTGCGTAGCAAATAATTGCTAAGACCATAGCTTGGATCAGGCACATCTTAGTCTTGTTGTTTTTCAGTACTCTGTAGAGGTCCCTGACTGCAGATTTTCCCAACACAATTAACCTTTTGATTTGCTGGCTGCTGGTGCCAAAAGTGTTTATTGTGGAACCAAAGAAGCCAAAGTTGTTAATAATATCAGTCTCTTCCCTGTCCATGATGATGCTGCCAATTGGCAGAGTGGTGAGAATCTTTGTTTTCTTGATATTGAGCTTCAATCCATATTGAAGGAAACATGACATCGTTAAAAATCAGAAAAGATGTATGTCGGAGGTGCATCTTATCTCCATCCTTTTGAACCCATATGCAGAACAGTTCCTTTCGAAGGCTGGACCTTATGAGGAGGAATGTGGCATTAGGATTGGAGGAAGACTCATCAACAACCTGTGCCTTTGCAGATGACAAAACCTTGATTGCTGAAATTGAGGAGGACCTGAAACATTTGCTGCAGAGGATCATGGACTGCAGCTTGCAATATGAATTGAACTGCAACATCAAGAAAACAAAGACTTACCAGAGTCACAATTATGTCAGTCTGGAGAATAAGGGGCACCTGATACAGGCCATGGTCTTTGGAATAACTTGCTATGCATCAGAAAACTGTACAACGACTAGGAACGATAGGAGAAGAATTGATGCCTTTGAGCTGTGGTGTTGGAGAAGAGTGTTGATACACCATGGACTGCTAGGAGAACAAACAGGTTCATCCTAGAGAGGGTGAGACCAGGCTGCTCCTTTGAGGCAAGGATTCTGAAACTTCATCTGACATACTTTGGACATGTTGCAAAGTGAAACCAGTCGTTAGAGAGGGGCATCATGCTTGGTAGGGTGGATGAGCAGGATTGATTCAGTGACTGAGATAATGGGGTAAGTGTGTCACAGACAGTAAGATTATCATAGGATAAAGCAAGGTTTAGGGCTGTGGTACATAGGGTCACTATGAGTCACAGGCTACTCGATGGCATAGAACAACAACAGCAAGTGTTTTCTTGCTCTGTTCCGAAAATTGCTTTCTTGTCCAAGTATAGGTTTTAAACAAACCTATGTTCTGGGATTCCCATACTCCCCAAGGTTAACCACAATTTTTTGTGATCCACACAGTCAAATGCCTTTGTGTAGTCAATGAAACACAGACAGAAATTCATCTAGTGCTCTCTGCTTTCAGCTAAGATCCATCTGACATTGGCTATAATATCTTTAGTACCACAGCCTCTTCTAAACCCCTCTTGCACATCTGGCAGTTCTTTGTTGATGTAATGTTCCAATCAATTTGGCATAATCTTCAGTAGGATCTTGTGGTGATAGTGTTTGATAATTTCCACACTTTGTAAGATTACTTTTTTTGGAATGAGAATAAATACAGATCTCTTCTAGTCAGTTGGCCAGGTAGTTGTCCTCCAGATTTCTTGACACAAACTAGTGAGCGTGTCTAGGGCTGCATCTGTTTGTATTCCATCAATTCCTTGGGCCTTCCCACACACACACACACACACATAATTCCTTCAGACCGTCTTGAACTTCTTCCTTCATCACCATTGCCCCTTGATCATATACTGTTTCATAAAATTATTCTATATCAGCCAATTATTTTTGGTACAATGATTCTGTGTATTCCTTTCATCATTTTTTGATGCTTCCTGGATCTTTTAATATTCTGCCCATAGAATCCTTAAATATTGCAACTTAAGGTTGAAATTGTTCTTCAGTTCCTTCAGCTTAAGAAATGCTGAGCGAGTTTGCTCCTTGTAATTTTCTGACTCTAGTCCTTTATAGATGGTATACCAATTGAAGTATTTCAGATAACAAATGTTGCCCTGGATTTGCTCACCAAGTTGTGCCAAGAAATCTGGAGAACAACCACTTGGCCAACTGACTGGAAGAGATCTATATTTGTTCCCATTCCAAAGAAA
>NW_006399928.1:5625877-5626475 GCF_000299155.1 Elephantulus edwardii | reverse complement strand
GAATCCTTGCCTCCAAGGAGCCACCCGGTTTAACCTTTCCAGGACAAATCTGTTTGTTTTCCTAGCAGTCCATGGTATTCTCAATACTCTTCTCCTTCTATCCTCCTTGGTCATTGTCCAACTCTCTGATGCAGAACAAGAATATTGTACCCAGGAAAATTTCCATAAAATATGAAGGAGAGATCAAGATATTCCAAGAAATACAGAAAATAAGGGAGTTTGTAAAAACAAGACCACAGGTAACACTGAGAGACGTCATTCATACAGAGAAGCCACCGAAATCAGGATGGACTAAAATAATTAGCAACAATGCCAAAAAGAATTGAACAAAATGATAGCAATAAAACCTTACCTCTCAATAATGACATTAAATGTGAATGGTTTAAATGAACCACTGAAGAGGAAAAAGAGTAATAGATTGGATAAAAAACCAAAATCCATCAATATGTTGCCTATAAGAGACACATCTGAAAAATGAAGACAAAGAAAGATTAAAAATGAAAGGATGGGGGGAAAATGTGCCAAGCAAATGGCAAAAACAACAACAACAAAAAAGCAGGAGTAGTGATACTAATCTCTGAGAAAATAAATTTCAATG
>NW_006399928.1:5623516-5625777 GCF_000299155.1 Elephantulus edwardii | reverse complement strand
AAGATTTTTACCAACTTTTACAATCGGAGATTGATCGAACATGCAACCAAGATGCATTGATAATAATATGTGACTGGAATGCAAAAGTCGGAAACAAAGAGGAAGATTCAGTAGTTGGAAAACATGGGCTCAGTGACAGAAATGGAGCTGGAGAGAGAATGATCGAATTTTGCACAATCAATGACTTATCCATAGCAAATACATTTTTTAAGAGGCATAAACGGAGGTTATATACCTGGATTTCACCTGACCTGATGGTATACACAATATACATTCTATTTTATTTCGCTAATTACCTTTGATCTAGGTCTATTATCCTCTCATTTTTAAAGTCCCTACTCTTTCCAGTTTCCCATTCTTTCACCCTTGCCTCTGTCCACCCACCAATACTTGCTATTCCAGTGATTCCCCCCTTTCGTTTTCTGCCCTCCTTTCTCCCCTTCTACTTCCCCTTTTGAACATTTATGCATATCTTGTTCAGTTATTCTACTATTTTCAAAACACTGGTCATACACCATATTTGTCCTTATGTGACTGCATTATTTAACTCAGGATAATGCTCTCTAGCCTCTCCTATGTTATATAGTACTTTAAGAAATCATTGTTCTTTACTGATGTATAATGGATTCAATTTCTGAATCCATTTGCTTGTTGATGGGCATTTAAGCTGTTTCCATTTTCTTGCTATTGTTAATAACACTACTATGAACACAGGTGTTTTGTTTGTGCCTCAGTTGTGAATTCTTTGTGATATATTCCTAGCAGTGGAATAGCTGAGTCATATAGGACATCTATGCTCAGATTTTTTAGGAAATGTCAAATTGCTTTCCATTGGATTCATATCCTTTTATAATCCCACCAGGAGTGTATTGGAGTTCCAATCTCTCCGCATCCTCTCCAACATTTATTGTTTGCTGCGTTGTTAAACTTTTCTACTACTGATGAGGTGAGATAGTATCTCATTGTTATTTTGTTTCTGGTTTTTTTGTGGTTGGTTTTTTTTTTTTCATCTCTCTGATTGCTAGTATTTTGTCTATATTTGAACCAGGAGACAGTCATCAGAAAAGAGCAAAATAAACACTGCATGGTTCAAAATTGTGATGGGTGTACACCAGAGATGTGTCCTATCTACATACCTTTTCAACTTATAGGAAGAACAGATTATCTGCAAGGATGGGCTCTATGAGGAGAAATGTGGCATCAGGACTGAGGTAGACTCATCAACAATCTGTTATGCAAATGACACAACACTGTTGCTGAAACTGAAAAGGACTTAAGGTGCTTGCTGCAGAGGATCAAGGACTGCAGCCTTCAATATGGATTAAAGCGCAACATCAAGAAAACAAAGATTCTCACCATTGGGCCAATTGGCAGCATCTTGATAGATGGGAAAGAGATTGAGATTGTTAGCAGCTTTAGTTTGCTTGGCTCCAAATTCAGCACTCTTGGTACCAGCAGCCAGGAAATGAAAAGATAAATTACATTGGGAAAGTCTGCTTTCAGAAACCTCTCCAAAGTACAGAAGAGCAACAATGTCAGTCTGGAGACTAAAGTGTGCCTGATCCAGGCCATAGTCTTTGAAATTACTTGCTATGCATCAGAAAACTGGACAATGATTAGGGATGATAGAAGGAGAATTTATGCCTTTGAGCTGTGGTGCTGGAGAAGAGTATTGAATATACCATGGACTGGTAGGAGAACAAACAGGTTCGTCCTAAAGAGGGTGAGACCAGGCTGCTCCTGGGAGGCAAGGATTCTGTTGAACAGGATTTTGCTAAGGATTTCTGCATCCCAAGAGAAGGACATTATTTTTGGAAGGGTAGAGGGTCAGTGCAAGAGAGGAATATCTCAGATAAGATGTATAGACACAGTGATTGTGGCAGTGGGAACAGGTATGTCAGTAATGGTGATAAAGGGCTAAGGATAGTGCAGGTTTGAGGGCTATTGTTCATAGGGTTGCTATAAGGTCATAGTCTACTCAAATGGCACGTAACAGCAATATTCATGAGAGATATAGTTCTATAGTTTTCTATTTTGGTGATGTCTTTGCCATGTTTTGGTATTGGAATCACGCTTGCTTCATAAAATGACTCTGAGAATGTTCCTTTTTAAAAAAAATAAGTTGAATCAGTGATAGTTTGGCTCCTAATGTTTGTAGATTAGAGACCTAGGAGTAAAACCTAAAACCATGAAGATTATGAGAGACAAAATGAGAACAAATTTAGTCTAGTCTATGGCATTAATAGACTATATATTATAAT